>NC_090894.1:7886696-7894196 GCF_036669925.1 Montipora capricornis
CTGAGAGTGCCAGGGGTGTTTTTTGTAGGGCGCTCCGATGACATCCGAAGAACGTTCCGTCTAGCCAGTTACATCGATCGATGCTTTGAATACCCATAATATATACATAGCTTGAGGTTGCATGGAACCACAACCAAATTTGGTACCGACTACCGGAACCGGAAAAGTAGTATAACTGTGACCTTCTCGTTCCCAACCTACCTCGGCGTGATCCAGTGAACTTTTTTTTTTTTTTTTTTCCCTATTGAATTTTGGTTTCAGTTTCTTTTAAATAAACTTAAAATATTTTGCAATATGTTGTCGGTCAATGCTGTACTGGCTCTAAACGTTTCTACCAGGCGTGAGTAGAGCGTGACCATCAAAGTTTGGGATCCGCGGGCATGATTTTGACAACCACACGCCTTAGGCGTGACACTTGGAAGGTATACAAATTTCCAGCACGATTTACTTATTGGTGCGATTCATGGAGCATAATGCTGGCATAATAGTCCATGTTTAGGAGGCATAAAAGTCCCTGTCAATTGTGGGGCTTACGTGGTGTCTTGCTTATGTGCACTGGCTTTGTTGGAAGGCCTGTGTTTTCTGCTGACATTTAGCTCGTGTTTGCTTCGTACTGATAAGAGCACTCTTATTTTCAAAGACGTTGTAAAAGAAAAGACATTAAATAAAAAAGTTCGAGCCCCTATTTTGTCTTTTTTGTGCAAAAATTCACCCAGCATCTTTGAGCCATAATGTTAGGGCGACAAGAATAATTTCAAGTATAATGATATGATTTTATGAGTGACGTTCAAAAGCATAATGCTCAAAATTTTCGAGCCTAATTTATCTAACCCATAGTCAATGTCATGGACTGATCACAGGCAGCTCAGGCTCGGAGGGTAAAAATTATTGAGTGCTTTGTATAGGGAATCCCGATAACAAACTCAAAAAGATATTTACACGGAAAGGTCCTCTATAAAAAAAGCCTTACTTATATACCAACCTAGATTGTATACCAAAGACCTACGGAGACAGAGCATTTGCTGTTCATGCACCAAGAGAATGGAACCTAATACCCTATGAAATTCGGAAGTCTAACACCATTTTGAGTTTTAAAAGGTCACTTAAAGACGGTGCCTTCTATTGTTACTGCGCATACGTTCTGCGCATCTCGAGATACTCGATTTCCTATCGGTGCTATCGGTGATGCTTACTAGCACAGGGATATTTTGCGCGGTTTAAAAACTATCCGGAGAAAGTAGATCTTAGTAAGTACTCTTGGTATCCAAAAGAAAATTGGGGGTAACCATGCACTTTAGAGAGATAATTATGCTTTAATTTGAGAAAAAACCCCATACGTTGGTTGTATTTTAAAGCTTTTTACAAATATTATTCATGAATTATCTTTAAAAAATGCGTGGTTACCCACAATTTTCTTTTTGAATTTCAATGACACTTGTTAAGATCTACATATCCTGCATAGTCATAAACCGGGGTAAAAATATCTTTATTAGTAGGCACCGTGCTTGAGACGTATTGTTTACTAAATTTAGTAATAACAGATCAGTTTTCTATTGATTTGCATATATTGCTTTAGTTTCATTTTTCCTTTTTTTTAATAATTGTGAATATAATACGATATGGTTGTAAATTTGCAAATATTGATTAATAATGTTGTTTATATACATGATTGTAAAGCGCTTGAACATAGGATAAGAGAGCTATAGAAATAAAGTTATTATTTATTATTATTATTATTATTATATTATTATTATTATTATTATTATTATTATTGTAAACAATTTTATTCGAATTTTATTCAGTTTTATTCGAATTAAAAATAAAGTTATTCATTATTATTATGACAGTTTGAAACTTTTGAATGTCAATACCTTAAAGCTACCTGAGGCGTTAATCGTAACCCAGGAGCTCCTTAAAAACACCACGTTGAAGTCCTATTTACAAATATCTTTCTAAAAGTATTATCCACTTAAATCTATTAAACTATGTGAAAATATAAATAAGTGATTGCTAAAATTAAAAAAAAAAAAAAAAAAAGCCTAATAAAAAAATAATAATAATAATAATACATTTTTTTTAACAATAATATCCTTTGCTGAAATGAAATTCGTGTTATATTGCTCGTTAAGTTTATGTGATTACTTTAAAAAGTGCGGGCAATATTACTATTATTATTATTATTATTTATTATTATATATTATTATTATTAGGCCGGTGACTCTCTCGCTTTCTGTACGGTTATCTGCCTGGTTTGCCTTGATTTGTCACTCGTACATAAGTAAAGGAAAGGCTGAAAAGCAATTTCTAGCTTATGTCTCATCCTTACAAATTTTTACCCTCCAAGCTTGGGCTGCCCGCTGCATGTGGATTTATCCGTGAAATGCATGACGCGTGCGCTTATGAAAGGCGAAATTTCGACGGAAGAATGGTACGGTTTATTTGCTTATGCTGGAAAGATTGCATTTTCTCCAGGAAAAATGTTTGAATTTGGGGTCCTTCCAAAAAGCCAGGCGCAATGAAAAGGTGCGATCCTTTTCCCTCAGCCAGCAGTCCATTTCAATGTTCTTTCATATTTTTAACGAAACCGAAAGTATAAAAATTTTCCCTTTGTAACAATTTTGAAATGGCGCCTGTGTGGAATATTACTGAGGTAAGAACGTCACCTTTTTAACGTTTTACCTCCGCAAACGCGGTTTTGAGTTCGTGAAAAGCAATTACGGGAACAATACCTTGAATCGAATTAGATCAATACGGTCTGGGTTGCCTTTTGGTAACTTTATTATGGATCGAAAACATAGAGCTTAATTTTCGAACGGGATCTACAGTTTGAAATAGACTTTTGTTTTAATAAGGCTAGGTACATGAAAAGCCCTTCGATTTGCTGCTGGCTTCGGTTAAAAACTCGCCAAAGGTATCTCCCTTTGAGCGTTAAGTATTTTAGCTGTAATTTGTAAACTGTCGATAGATCGTGTTCGTTTTCAGTTGATTGTTAACTTCAAATATTGCTCAAGGTTAGAGTAATTCTGTCATATGTGAAATATGACATGTATCCATGAATATTTTGATAGGTTAGGGCGGTAAGCCGCCTTCTATTCTTGTTTGGAAGAAGCAAAAACAAAAATTAACGACCCTGAAAACATAAACGTGTTGGGGTAGCATTGAAAAGAGTGGAATATCAAATTACTTTCGGTTTCAGTCATGACGCGCTTCCGGTTTTTTTAGGTGTGTGACAACTGCAGACCGCTGACTGCAGACTAGTCTAAGCACCAATTTTCAAATAGCGCTGATAAACCGCATTTAAAATCTAAGAACTCATTTTAAAACGGTTAGCTTTCAGTAAATGTGATTAGGTTTAGTCTGCAGTTTGCGGTCTGCAGATTGCAAGTTTCAGACACAGGTTTTTTTCCTCAATTTTGGCAGGACAGTAAAGATCTTCGCCGATCAGACATTTCCCTCGAACGCATCACATGCTCTCGTATCTTTAAGGCTATTCTGGCGTCACATGTAGTTTGTAGTTATTTTAGTGAGAGGAAGGTCAAGAAATATGTGGTTGAACGTGCCAAAATTTCTTCCCACAATGTCAGTGATTTTAAATTTGTAAGCTTAAACAATTGACGGTTATTGAAACACATGAGTCTCAAAGGCAGGCGTTCCACATAGATTTGAATTTTTCAGGATCCTCGTTAGCCGTTATCCGGTTAGTTGTGTGACATGTGTAAAAGACCTATTGTTTATTTATTTATTTGTTTATTACAATTTAATGGAAACTTACAAAATACAAAAACAGAAAAAAAATTGGAAAAATGCCATAAGGATAGTACGTAAAAGAGTCCAAGACCCCATACTCAGACAGACCCCCGAGCATAGTTAATAGAGGGCAATGGTTATGAAACCCGACAATTTCTTTGTTGTAGGTTTTTGTTCTCTTTTTTGGCCTTGACCGTGCAAAAAAACACAATAGTTGTTTACTCTATACTGAGGAACTAACCAATAGACACGTGTTGGTTACGTAATTCATGCATAGTGTATGAGCGCAAAACAAAAGATTGTGCACGGTTGTGGACTTCCCAACCTAAATCGTGGCATCTTTGTTTGCTCCTTTGATGCTTGCCGTACTTTAAAACCATTCCCCTCTATTAACTATGTGAAAAACGAGAGAGCCCTTTCTAAACATATGGGCAAATAATCTCATTTTGTGGGGAAAAAGTACTACGCCGTAGAATTGTTAAGGCTACTTGAACCAGAGAACATTCCACGAGATGATGTAGTTGGAATGTGATGTTCCACAAATTGTTATATTTTGTGGTTTCCGAATATATTCTGGGATTCTCTTGCAAAGGATAGGCCATTTCCAGGTTCATATCTACCTCCTCTTCAAAGCGAGTCTAAGTGCGAAGTTTTTCTTATGAAAATTAGTTTTCATTCATATGCAGGGGCGCCCAACGAGCGATTTGTTGTAAGATGTATTATTATACCCCAGTTAATGAAATTATATGTTATTAAGGCATTTCAGGTGTTTTTCAGTGTTGCTGGGAAAACATCATCTGTTCCTTTTTCCCAGCAAGACACACAAGAAATTTCCCAGCCAGCTAGATAAAATTGGTTGGTTTCCCAGCCAGCTGATCAAATTTATTCCCAAGCCAGGAATTCCGCGCGCTTCAAATCCCTCGATCCAAAACGACCGAACAAAAGCGACAAAACCGGGACAAAACAGGTTTTTTTCCGCAAGCGCAGTCACTCTGACCAGCCGTCGTATGTTTTGAATATTCTCTGGGAGAGGGAAGTGGTTCTTTCTTTTTTTTTTTTTTTAGTCGTCCTCAGTCTTCAGAGTTTCTACAGCCAGCCTTCGCGCGGCTTTTCCGCTCGAAATCCAGCGACGCATGCTATTTAGTATTCTGATCTTAAAATTTACTCTTCGTTTTATCTGGTGACTGCACAAGATTAAAATGTACATGACAGATTTTTCTTTATTTACTAAATTGAAACATTATGGTTTTCTAAGATTAAAACAATTTTAAAAAATCTGAACAGACGTTTCTTCCGCGCGGCCTTTAGCCTTTGAAAAACCGGAATTATTGCTTCCGGGAGGAACAAAATCGTGCTAGTATGGACACTGGGATAGCAGAATTGTGACGTCAATACCAGAACGAAATTCTTCCAAGGCCCGAATTTTCCCTTTTTTACAGACTGGGAAGTTTCTGAAACTGCTTCTGAGATGCGTGATGTTTGTTTGCAATAATGCAAAAGACAAAAGAACCAAATTTCTATCCCTAAAATTCCCTACCTTCCTGTATTGACGTCACTACTCTGTTATTCCCAGTCTCTTGACCACCCCGCCGGAAGTGAAAATTCCTATTTTTAAAAGGATGAAAGGCATAAGTATGGGGGGAAAAATGGCAAATTGGTATGGATTTTTATATTGCTTTTATCCTGGGAAATAACTCAATTGAGTAAATAAAGAAAAATCTGACAATACACTTTAAAGTCTTGACATGTCGTCTTTTTAATAAAGGTCATTTACCAGGAGCCCGTGACTAGGAGCGAACAACAGCCCTATATTTCTGTAACTGCGTTTTCACAGAGTGATTTATTTTTAGATTGAATTTCCCGGGAATAAGACTCCCGCAGGAGCCCAATGACCAATCACAAGAAACTAACTTGACGTCATAGCGTCACCCAACCGGAACTTCCTTTGTCTTTTGCGAAAAAGGTAGCCTAAAAATAGATCGGTATTTTTTTCTGTTTATGCACAGAGCTCCATCGTCTCATCACTTGCCGAAGCTTATGGCAACAGCTATCCTCTTAGTGACGCGGTTCAACAAGGCTTGGAGAGAGTCTTAAATGAGAGGTATAAAGGACGTGAGAAGGACTTCAATGCCGAATTCATCACAAAAACAGTTGCGCTGCTTTACGAACTGAAACATAAGGTAAGTACTGTTTTACTTTTTCTCTACTGTAATACCTGAGATAATTGATTTACTAAAATGAGTGACACAAGGCTAACTGTGCAGCGATTTTTTTAATGTTAACTGCGCATGTACCAACCGGCTTGAAGAAGAACCCTGTTCAGTTATATGTTTCAATTCCCGCTTCTTTAAGCCTGGTTTTCACTAGCGACGCAAGCACAAGCGCAGGCGTAAGTAGCTTATGCTGTAAAAAACGAACGTCGACGTAAGCATCCAAATCAACCATGGCGTCCGCCATTTTGTTCAAATGCTCAGGCGCGGGGAATCTTGAACGAGTGCTTTAACTGGCCAGACGTAGCACATTGTGCTTATTTTCACACAACGCAAGCGAACGCAAGCATAAGCGCAAAGCACAAGGAAAAGGAAAAATTTTGATTCTTACGCTTGTGCGTGCGCCTGCGCTTATGCTTGCGTCAACTCCGTTTTCGCGGTGAAATAAGTGCTCTTCTTATGCTTGCTTCTTATGCTTGCGTCGCTAGTAAAAACCAGGCTTATCTGTTCTTTTTCGAAATTAAAAAAATGAAGTACCTACTTTCAAAATCAATTTCTAAATGTCGATTCGCGTAGTCTTAAAAAGGCTGGTCCAACAGCGTTTGGTTTTAGGTCTTGAAATGTTTTCCGTTTGGTAGCCGTCTGCAAGAAGAGACTTCAAGGAGAGCACGCGAGCAACAGGTGTATTTTTTGAAAGCGTCTAAACATTGCTGGCCAGGTTTTCCTCTATGTTAAAAGATGGTTTAAAAAATCGCTCTTTGGGACCCCTTCGGATTCTCGCAAGAATCGCCTCCTTGTCTTGAAAGTGGAATCGTCTCAGTAATTCGTCTCACCTTGTAGGTGTCTTACTCCCGTCTTTTTATAATCGTTTCAGGAAAAGTCGATCGTATTTTCACAACAGCATCTCGCGCCAGAGTGGCTTATAGACATTAGATAAACGAGCACCTTGACAGAGAAAGATCTTTCGCAGCCAAGTTTTCAATGAAAGAGATAGGCATGCTTCGAACCCCACACCTTCCGAGAGTCTGACTCAAATAGATTCCATGTTGCCGTGCGTCTTTTCAGTAAAAGATCACAGAAGACATCAAAATGTGTTAAGAACACCTATCTAATGACATTCTCGGCTATCACTTAGCGTACCACTTATTTTTCTTACCACATTTTGACGTCGTCTGTGATCTATTACTGAACAGACGCACGGCAACATGAAAACTGTTTGGTGATGACGTCTACCATGCGTCTGTCCTCCAACAGTTGAGAACGAATCAAAATGCGTGCATTATTGAGTTTATTGTATGCAGTCAAGAGGCCATTAATAAATCAAAAGTAAGAATCTGGTCTCAGGTTTGTTCCCATCAGCGTCAGAAAAGTGTCTATTTTTAAAGCAAGGTTTGCGGGAAAATGAACAATAGATCAAATCGGCTAACTCGATGTTGTACTCAATTAAAATCTCCCGGGGTTAAGATTCTTTGTGTATTGCATCTGCATTATAATGTAGCATTCACATTTAATTGATATGGAAATACCTGGAACGAAACGTTTT
>NC_090894.1:7899196-7921983 GCF_036669925.1 Montipora capricornis
AGGGGAAAGGGGTAGAGTGGTTAAGGCACTGAACTTGCAATCGCAATTAATTATATAGCCGGAATTCGTTCCCGAATTCAAGTCCCGCATTTGCCACTAGTTTACAGTACTTTAGGTAGTCCCGTCAGCTTCTAGGCTGCTTATTTATTTATTTATTTATTTATTTATTTATTAGCGGCTCAGTACGCAACGCTGCAATTGCCGAAAAGTTGTTGGGGTCAGCAGAATGCAGCCATAAACACGAGGCATATATCCTAGTCAGAGTGACAGCGCACATTTGATCAACAACTTCCGTTTCCGCCTACTGATCAGAGTTCATCACAACGTTACATCTTCCGCCAAAAACAATGATAGAAGAAGCCTGGCCTCGGTTGTTCAAAAGGTGAATAACGCTATCCACTTGATAAATCACCATCAATCGGATAAACGCTATCAAAACCAATTGAGTTATCCAGTGGAAAGACATTTCCCCGCTTTTCTAGGGTTAAGCTAAGTAAAATTTCCCTTGATGATGCCAGTATTCATTCGAAGTAGAGACCCATGATTTTAATCGTACAAATTCATTGTATCTGTGGAACGGCGTTGTTACAGAACCAGCTATTTTTGGATTGATTTTCCCAGGAAACCAGACCTTTCCGGCTAATGACAAGTCTTGCATGAGAAACTAAAACCTTGAGATATGGTCACTCGTACAAAGCCAAATTGTATCGGAACTCGGGAAATATAGGAGACCCCAGGCTCCCGCAGGTTATGGGCTACTGTTCGAAGTTTGTACTTGACGAATCGTTTGTCCATGGCAGCTTCTGCTGGGGGTAGACAAGGCTAGCTGAATCCCGCACCCAGAAGGTACGTTCTCTGCAAAGTACGATTTTGATCACATGATCAGACCATCTTGTACCCCTCAATGGGGAGGTGTATGCAGTGCCCGCTCAAGGAGCGTGACGCTTAATGTGTCACGCTGCCTTCTTTGTGCGGAAGTTCCAACATGCAACTGCGCACAAGTCATCTTTCCTGGAAAGACATCATCAATACTTACCTTGTTCAACTGATTCATATCACTACTTAATTTGCATCAGGCAGGGATCATTCCTTTATTATATCCTCCGTTTCGAACCAAAGATTCGTCCTCGACGCGTGACTGGAATCATGAGGACCGCCATCGCTGTCCTCGTATTTTTCTCGCAGTTTAGGGGTGTGATTCTCACAGAGGGTAAGTTGGAACTGTAATTTGCATCTATTTATTCCTCGATTGTCTTTTTTCTTATTAAAATGGGGAAACGAGGGAATTAGAAAAAAAAGTGAGAGTTTATTACGAGCTCTGTTACTAAGGAAGATTATCCTGCCTCTGTGAGTTGAACAAGCTTGTCAATGCAGTCCATTGTATGAAAGAAAATTCAATTTTAATAATACTGCGAGTAATCCCAGTTACTTTTGTTCATTCATGCACAGTTCGCGAGCATATTTACAAGCAGAGCCAAAACATTTCAACCCACACGAGTCACACGATCGGTCAGTATAAAACGCAGAATGAGGATCCGGACTGCGGACCGGGTATAAAACGAGGACTGCGGACCGGGTATAAAATGCAGACAGGTATAAAACGCGGACTGAATACAAAACATTGTGAAAAAGGCGCCGAGAAGCGAAATAGCAATAGGCTGACGACGTGATGAAGTCCGACATGAGAGTGGTGGCAAAAATGTTTCGCGCCATAATTATCGACCATAGCGTTAAAGTGGATACTTTTTTGGCTTCTCAAAACGACGAGCAATAGGTCACTGAAGAGTTTAGTTGAAATTGAATGTTGTATTTTTCAGAGGTAAGACAGTAATTTATGAAATCCTTCGCGGGTCACCAGCTTTATGTTTAGAAATCGAGAACTTTGAAGGACTTCAGTGGGAGATACTGATTTCAGCAGAGTTTTATTGTGACCCGAGACCACACAAAAATAACTGGAAGCGTGGTTGGATATTCTAGGGCGCGAGAAATTCTGTTCGAAAGCTTGGTTCAAAATTCAAAAACTACGGTACTTCCATGTGCTAACACAATCTCTTTATTCAACTAGATCCAGTCCTCACACGGGGTATACACCTGGCGCTTACAAACAAACAAGTTCAGGTTGATCGCGTGTCCAGAGGAGTGGATATATATTGAACATCATGCAAATCGAAAGCAAACTATCTCGACCCGATCTACAAGCGTTCCTATTTTCCCACGGAAATTCACAAATATTTCCTTATGAGCATTCCGTGCACATGACATCATGTGCCCCTGTCAATCAGTAACATATCTTCGGAACAGATTCCACAGTGATGTTTGGCCGGGGATCTCTTTATCTATTCGCAAAATAATTGTTTTTTTTTGCGATTGATACGACATTTTGTTCACCTCAGTGTCGCACGGGTCCGGCTGTATACAGTACTCGACCAAGAGAGCAACCGTTATAGTCCACGTACTGATTTCCGCGTACACACTACCGACTTTCACTGAACGCTCTTACGCAGACTTTGGAAGTAAGGATTGCGTGACGAGCCAAACACTCTAGGGCAACCCTAAAACCAGGGATTCCGGAATCCGGAATCACGAATCACAGTACAATACAGAGAGTAAACACTATTCTAAACATTCATAAAAGCTAACCTTAGGCCTAATTAGGCCTAAAAACGTTTGTTTAGGCCTAATTAGGCCTAACGTTAGCTTTTATGAATGTTTAGGATAGTGTTTACTCTCTGTATTGTACTGTGATTTCGGATTCCGGATTCCTGGTTTTAGGGTTGCCCAACACTCTACGTGTGTGTTGAATCCACCCGGCCATGCTGGCTCGAACTACGACAAAAAGAGTCAGAGAACTTTAATATAAAATATGCAAATATACGTAGAGTTTAAGTTTATGCCAAAAGTGTTTCCGTTCTTCCCCATAACAATTTTTCCACCCTAGTGTTTGACTTGATTTGCGTTAATTGTTGATTTCAGTTTACAGTGCCCCCAATTAGTGCTCCAGCGCTAGAAAGACTAGACACTTAAATAAAATTCCTTTTCTTTCCTTTCCCTTCCTTTCCTTTTAAATTCGTGGAGTAGAGTATAATTTTGAGATAAAATCTCTACTCTTACTTTCTCTAGCAACTTGTAACTCAGCATTTCTGTGTACGTGACAATATTTTGACACGGAATAAGAGTACTCAAGGGCCTTTCAAAAAATTTTTATCTGGGCCAGTACAAACCTAGTTTTGTTCTATACTCCGTTTTTGAAAACTCAGTCTTTGCTTCATACCGAGTCCGCAGTCCGCGTTTTATACTGACCGTACAACATACAAACGGTTTGCAATTTCAACTAAAACCTTCAGTGAGCTATTGCTCGTCGTTTTGAGAAGTCAAGGAAGTATCCACTTAACGCTGTGGTTGATAATTATGGTGCGAAACATTTTTTCCACCATTCTCATGTCGGACTTTAATTCACGTCGTCAGCCTATTGCTATTTCGTTGCTCCGTGCCTTTTTCACAGTGTTTTGTATTCAGTCCGCGTTTTATACCTGGTCGGCATTTTATACCCGGTCCGCAGTCCGCGTTTTATACCTAGTTCACGTTTTATACCCGGTCCGCAGATCGGGTCCGCAGTCCGCAGTCCGCAGTCCACAGTCGTCCTTTTATACTGATCGTCACATGATCGTGCAAGCGTTCAATTTAAAACCGTTATTTCATTAATTCTAGTTTTCTAAATTACAACACCATTTTGTGATTATTAAGAGCAAATTCCAAATTTTCTGTTAAAGTCAACAATGCTGTTTCACAAGTTTGATTCTTCCTGTAAGCTGTCGGTTTATCACAAAGTTTATTGTTAAAGCCTTAGTTGCTTTGTCCGAAGCTCCTCAAAGAGATTACGTGACGAAGCGTTGCTATTTTGTTCAGACCGTAAGAGCTGTTAAAGTCACGCAACGCTTCCCTTGCAAAGCGTTACTTTGGCCCGAGAGGCTTAGTCAATGGGTTAATTATTAAACTTAAGTTTCCTTTCAGGAAGCTTCTGGCAAGTTACAGACTTTCACTATGACAAAACGTACCAGGCAAGCACTGACCCAAATAAGATTTGCAACTCCCAAACCCCTGACAGCCGGAAGCCTGAAAGATCGGGCAGCTGGGGAGACTATTTGTGTGACTCACCATGGAAACTAATCAATTCTTCAGTCTTTGCAATGAAGGACATAGAAGCTAATCCAGACTTCATCATTTGGACTGGGTAAGGCATCAAGTAAAGGTGGGAAAAAATTGGAGCTCTTAAGTTCAAACCTTTTTTTTTTTTTGGAAAAGGCGAGTTTCAGCAGATTAATGATAACTCGCTTTGCACATCCATCCATCAGAATATGGAAAAGGCTTCTGTCACTACTGATTTCACTGTGATGATTTCTCAAACATCATTCATCCGGCTCAACTACCCATTTAAAATATATGATATTTAATGACACATATTCATACCCGAATTTTAATGATAATTTTTCATTTAAACCCTTAGGCATTCATTGGTTTAGCTTGGTGAACATAGCTGTCCCCTAAGAACGACTTGATATTAAGTGTGAACCCACTAAATTGCTGTTTCTTTAGTTATGCGTATTACAAGTCAGTCACTCTAAGCTGACTGTCACATCCCTGCTCTCGCAGGTTTACCCGCGCTTGGGCGCATGTGACTCAGACTGTACTGTCTCGTCTGTTAACCCTTTAAGCCCCGAGGGGTTCCCCATTGACGAGTAAAATCGTCTGGCGTTAGACAGAGTAAAATCTATAAGTGCCATTTGGCACTATCGGGGCTGAAAGGGTTAAACGGGGACATAGTTTTTTCACGCTGTTAGCTTAACCCTTTAAGCCCCGAGGGGTTCCCCATTGACGAGTAAAATCGTCTGGCGTTAGACAGAGTAAAATCTATAAGTGCCATTTGGCACTATCGGGGCTGAAAGGGTTAATAGCTTTTTGAAATAAAGCAGTGGCAAACCCAAAGTGAACAAAACGCGGAAATGGTGTTGTTTTCTCCCTTTCCTACAAACGTTTTTCAAAGTAAACATAACACGTATTTACTTTGTTTTTTTGTTTTCTACAAAAGTTTTTCGCTCGTCCGTTAAATCGCACTTTTATTTCCTTTTAAAAATTATTTTAAGGGATGACATGCCTCACGTTCCGAACAGTGAACTGAGCACCAACGAAGTCATAGAAACAATTAAGAACCTAACCGAACTGCTGGCCACAGTCTTCCCAAACAAGACGGTCTACCCAGCCCTTGGTAACCATGACTACCATCCAAAGCATCTGATGCCGCCAATGCCGAATGATATTTACAATGCTGTTGGTAACCTGTGGGGTCGCTGGCTTCCTCAAGATGCTGTTACAAGCTTCAAGAGAGGTATGGAATTACTCGCTTATCCCCTGTACGTGTACGTTGCTAACAGAATAGGTGGGCTAAGCTAAGCTGGGAAAGCTAAGGAGTGGCTGGTCATACGTGCATGCATTGCTTAGCTGGAGCAAGACTGAGCTAGAAAGAAAGATTCTGCGTGAAACCGGTACTTAATCGATTGTGATCCTATTTAATGAGGGGAGCGTTGTGGTCTTAAACAAATCAAAAAACAGTACAAAAAATAATTCAAAACCGAAAAACCGCTTTACATTTTTATCGAAACCGAAAACCGTAGGCAAAACCATTTGTTTTAAAAACCTTAATCAACGTATAATCAAGAGAGGATCATCCTCTCTTGACTTAATTCGTTGGTAATATGTAGATGATACGACCTTAAATCTGCGGCATGAGAAATGGGAGAAACATCGTAGAGTGTGAACGCGGATGACACGCATAATTGCCGAACCTCGACTGTACACTGTACAAACAGGAAATACCGAAATCTGCATCGGATACCAAATCCGGAAAACGGCTTCTATTTTTGCCGAAAATGAAAAATGGGACAAAAATCGCAAACCAACCGAAAAACTTCTGACTTTCAGCGCAAAAACCGATAAACCGAGCCAGAAAGAGGCAAAACCCAAAACCGAAAATCCCAATTCGCTTTAATCACCAGTCCCATCATATAGTTCGTTTTGGGGTTGTTTACCAATCTGGACCCCAGAGCTCTTCTCATGACTGAGGAAGAGAAGAGCTCTGGGGAACCCTGAAAGAAAGTGTCTTCTCATTGGTTTTCGTGAAGAACAATCAAAAGCGTCTTTAATTGGTGGATTCATGTTAGCACGAGGAGTGAGCAGGCGCCGTAAGGTTCAAATAGCCAATTTTTGGCTATAAGAACCCTACGGCGCATGTTCTCCTACGTAGAGTTTCCCAGAGCCTTGGGCCGATCCAAGGCTCTGGTGACGAGAATGGATTGTTTGCATTAAAACCGTCCCTTGGGATATGTCAATATCATTTAGGTTATTTTTAGATGTCACGAAAACGCAAATCTGTTTCCCGAGACGTCCGCCGTGAGAGAACTCAAATGGAAATTGCAGTTTGTTGACGAAAACGAGTTTCACAACCAAGGAGATTGGTTTATCTTGCCCCAAATCCTGGAGTTGGAGATAGATCCTACAATTTCTAGTGAAATAATGGCTTATTGGATGAAGAATACGACACCGAAAAGCCATTACACATCTGCCACATAAATTCGTATGACGTCATCCTTTATAGTCACGGACGGCTCGGGAAACAAAACTTCCGATCTAAAAATAACTTCGTATCCTGGCCCTCTCTACCTCATTTTCTCTTGATATGCGTTAATTTGAGATGATTTGATTTCTGTTTAGGAGCCCATGACTAGAAGAGTACAACTTCACTGTATTTGTGGAACGGCGTTTTCAAAGAACTTGTTATTTTTAGATCGATTTTCCCGCAAAACCAATCCTTTCCAGCCAATCACAAGTCATTACTATAGGATTGAGAATGGTCAGTGGTCGTGCAAGCCAAATCCTTTTTTAGAACTCGTCTGAGGCCTCGTCCACACGTATCCGGATATTTTTTGAATCCGCAACGTAGTGTATTCAAATGGAATTTGCCCGTCCAAACGTCACAGTCCGAAACGTATCCGGATTCACTCTAGTGCTCAGGACTCTTCAAGGAAACAGAGTGTGCGCCATGAAGCCCTCGGCAACCATCTTGAAAATTAATTTCACGGTAAGGAACTGGGCTCGATCTTGTTACGTCATCCGGATTAAAAAAATAGCCGGATTTGGCGTCCACGCGGTTCCGGATGTATATCGGATTAAAAAAATCCACACTGGAGAGCGTATTCAAAACGTTCCGGATTCGCCAGCGAATTCGCCGGATATGTGTGGACGGACGGCGTATCCGGAAAGAAAAAGTTGGGGATTGAAAAATATCCAGATACGTGTTGACGGGGCCTAAAAGTAGCTGATCCGTTAAAATGGGGTTGCATAGTTGTAGCCTCCTGGTTATGGGCTTTATGTCCTCAATAAGTGCCCCACCGCTGAAAATAGTTTACACTTAAATAAAAAAGTTCATCAAAGGTCAATTTCATTCAGTTCTTTGTTCTTCATCTCAGGGGGATTTTACACTGTTCTTATCAAGCCGGGTTTGCGTCTTATTAGTCTGAACACTGTTTATTACTACACAAATGACAAGCTTACAGCCAACATGTCAGATCCTGCGGGTCAGTTTGATTGGTTGGATAGCGTGTTAACGAGCGCTTCTGTGGCGAAAGAAAAGGTACTCTTAAAAAATTCACATGTTTTCTTTAGTCCCTGCCCAAAATGAACAAAACTGGACAACTAATTGCACTTTTAAAATTAGTTACAGTAGTTGATGCGGATATCTGTGTGAATTTGTAGCGATAGGCAAGAATGGACGTTTCTTTTTCGTGATGTGATATCTTTCCTTGCATCCACGTCATGATTCCTTTGTTTCCAGAGAAACACTTAGCGAAGAACAAAGTGCATAACATACTTTAGCTCAATAATGCAGTCCTGCGTTTCTCTGGCAATCACCATCATAAATTATTCTGTTCGATATGTTTGTTCTAGCCGAGCCAACTTTTTTTTTCTCGTGTAAATTGTTCGCCGCGTTTTGATGGTAAGGAGATGTAGGAAAAGTTGGCTCGACAAGGACAGCTAGGGTGGGCGAGGCTAATTTCCCTTTCGTAAACAAGCGATGCCATTTTTGAAGGTCGAGGCCATTCTTAGTAACCAAGCTTTTTTATTCGGTTAGTTTTCAATAAATTGTTAGGATTAGCTTCATTTAAATGCTTTAAAATAGCTAATAGGAGTTCTTGTTGCGGTAGTATAGATGTTAAGTACGTCTACTCTTAAGCCGTAAAACCGGGTTCGGCATTGTTCGATCAACTTTTTCTAATTCTAAGTGGCATACGCTGCTAATCTAGTCGTAGATTAAGTATCTTTTTCCTCATTTGCAAACGACAAACTTAACAGCGAAAATTGCTTGTTTACGAAAGGGAAAATTGCGTAGGCGAGTGACCCTTCTACCCGGGACAACTTTCTCCATATAGACGGGGCCTTAGATTATATATACTGTCTCGCCTTACAGATAAATTTTACATCTATACAGCGAGCCAAACACAACTGCCAGTGTACAAAATGTAATCGCTTGTTCAGTTTAGTTCTACAGGGGCGTAGCGTGAGATTTTGAAGGTGTACGCACGCGTAGAATGTTTCAAGCGCCGGAGGCACTCCAAAGCAGGGGGTCTGGGATGATGCTCTCCCAGAAAATTTTGAAATCTGGGGTCTCGCAAATGTCATTTCCGACTATTTCCGAAGGACATTTCAATAAATAAATGCGAAGGAAAATGCAGTAGTCAGTTGTTTATTTTACCCATCTTTAGAGTTTTCAGCATGCTACAACACAAACAGGGGGATTACAAGCAAAGGGCAAGACGTCGCAAAATCTCTAATAACATAATCATCATAACCTTCAATAAGAAAATTAACGATAAAAGCGAAGTTACATGACGTTTCGACGTTTCGACGACTTCATGTCATCATTATCAAATGTGAAGAAATTAAGTTAAACTTCTATTTCTGTATAAATACTTATGTTAATTTCTTCACATTTCACATTTGATAATGATGACATGAAGTCATCAAAACTTCATGTAACTTCGCTTTCATCGTTAATTTTCTTATTGAAATATATATCAAAATCTACTACTATCATATCAAAAATAACCGGGAACTTGGGACTGGTGATGAGAATGACACTGTGTGGGGTCTCGGAGGGCTTTTACTTATATTAAACAGAAAATCTTTTTAAAAAATTTAACAATTTCTCAAGTACGCACGTGCGTATTTGCGTAAAGACCGCCACCCCCTGTTCTACTATTCGTTTTGGCCATCGCCAGTATATCAAGTCCGTTACCAAAACGTAGAGATATTAAACCATATTGTTGTGTTCAACTAGGACACTGCTGGAAAGCACACCCCACAAGTCGACTTTCCCTGACTATTTTTGGGAAACTAGTGCTGCAAGTAGTACAATGAAACGTACTTATTGAACTGGAGATCGTACGTGCTTTACTAGTCCATGATTATGTATAGTTAAAGACATGAACGAATCTCTGTTTCTCTAACAAATGTGTTTGTTTGTTTGTTTGTTTGTTGTTAGGTCTTTATTATAGGTCACGTGCCACCGGGCGCCTTTGAGCGGGCCCCTCATAAAAAGTGGTTCTATCCTCAGTTCAACAGGAAATACATTGATGTAATAATGAAGCATGCAGCCGTTATATCTGGTCATTTTCTTGCTCATCAACATTGTGACAGCTTCAAAATCTTTTATGACAGGACTGGTGAGTGATGCAAATCTCAATTACATCTCTGTCAGTGCTATTACTTTTAGTTTTTAGAGGGCCGTCTTCTTTAACGGTAATTGTAATTGGTTTTTATACCGCACATGTCATATAAGAGAGACCACCAACACCTGCGGGGGGAGGGGGGAGGGGTATCCCCCCCTACTCTTCACGAACATTGTGTGAGTTCTTCAATCAACGTCCCCCCGGCAATCAAGTGATTAACAGCAAGAGTTGTCCGACGGAGTCTTCTTTTAATATAGTCCTTATTCAAGAGAACTTGAAAGTCTTACCATTTGCAGATGAAATTGCAAAGACAGCACTTTCTCCGCAAATCTTTGTAAGACCCTGAATGTCGGTCCGACCGGGGTTGTGAACCCGGGATCTCCCTCACGAAAGTCCTATGCTCAACCAAACGAGGTCATTGCTTTTTTATTGAGGCGGTTTTTTGTTGCTCGATGTAAAGACAACGAAATGTGATAAATTTCTCTCTATCGTCGTCTTCAGGTATCATACTTTATGGCTCCTTGTGTTTTCAACATTTAACAGGAAAAAGACATCTGCCCCCTAACAAACTGTATGGACCTCACACTTTTCGCTTTGTGAGTCAAAATGCAAATAGTTCGGCAGTCTTGCAACTTATCTCGCATTCGATGATCACATGAGCAGAGGTCAATGGCCGATTTCTCAGAAATGTCGACGCAAATTGCAGAAAACTAATGCTACCCTACACGACGTGTGTATCATTCACAAGAAAAGGCAGACGAGTGTCATGTTTGGTTCTAGAGGTTCCCTCTCCACTTTGTAATCAGTATTTTTCTCGTACTAGCTGTCCCATTCTCATTTGTATAGAAAGTTGTCAAATTCTTTTTCGGAAGGCCATGTCAGCGCTCACTCGAGACAATTTCGCAACGTCCCGCTTGCGAGATGCAGACGGGTTCTGCATGCAACAACTTGTGTTTCGCAACGTTTCAAAAAGTAGTATGAAAATCTACTTGGTAACGCAAAGTGCAATTTATATTCCGTTGCCAGTTGCAAAGATATTGCTTTAAGTTACATGAATTTTTTCCGTATGTCAAAATGAAGAAATAAAGAGCATCCAGTCTCATGGTAACGGGAAAAAGGTTGGCTGTTGCCAGGCGACAAGCTTGTCGATGTTATATGTCAGCTACGAATTTTGAGATTATACAGGATATAACAGTTTTAGCAATTATGTGTATTGGCCCAGTTGTCTTTAATCGGCGTTTTAGTAACAATTTTTCACCACAATCGTACACAATTTACTTATCTACTACAGCTTACGACGACTGCGTTTTAAAGAGCATCTTTACCATTACAATTAAAAAAGAAATAAACTGCGGTAGTTGTCGGAAAATGGCATCAACACGACAGTGGCCTTCTCGGAAGTCAGGTGTCTTTCCTATACAACGCTGTTTTTCTAGGCAAGGAGAGTTGGCGCAGACCCATCTTCATACAGACCTTTTGAAGTTCGTTTTATTTGGAGTGAGAAAAGCCACTTCCGTCATTTTTGTGGTAAAAGAGACGAAAAGAACGATTGTTCATTCCCTTCATTTTGTGGCTTATCTTAGGCAGAATTGAAAGCAAATTCGCGAGACAATCAGTAATGAGGTCTTATTTTTCCTCCAAGTTACACATGGTGTACTTGGTAGCATGGTACTTATTAAATCACCTCTGTAAAAATCGACATTTCCTAAGGTACACACTAAAGTGGACAACAGATTACCTTAGTTTAAGAAAAGAGTGAATTTTAACCAGTTATTTAATCGTTTGCTTTTGTTTTACGGAGAATTTAATTTAAAGTTCGCAAAGATTCTTGACCTGGCAGGTGGTAAAAGCTTTTCTAGATCTTAAACCGTGATCATGAAGAGGCCATTGAATTTACTACGGAAGACGAAGATCAGTAATGGATTTCTTTTCTTTTCTTACTCTTCATGAAGGCCATTTACGTTAGTTCATTACTAATCTTTTTACCCTGCTGTTTTTGAGTTTTCCTTGATGGTAAATTCAGAAGTATTATGCCATCCTCATTGTTGGAAGGAAATGGTTTCTATCTTGGCGGCTCAATTTTCCGTGTTCACTCTGATCTTAATAGTCGCTTATCATTAGCACCGCCTTCTTAAGTTATTGTGTAGCTGACGATTAGACATCGTTGGACACAGCGCCTTACACAGTGAACAACATCTTTTGCGGTTGGATCATTAAGCTGGAAACATGAACAACATCGATCCTGGAGATGCCAGCGTCGATGTTCTTGCTATTTTACGAGCGCAACTCGAAGCCCGGACAAAAGCAACCGTCGTAGTAGAGTCGATAGTTCTAATAACCATTGATATCATTGCCCTGATTGGAAATGCCATCCTTTGCTACATCATTTACCGAAACGCCAGGCTCCATAATCCCACGACAATGCTGATTGTGTCGCTCGCCTTCACAGACCTGCTAACTGCCATTCTCGTCATGCCTCTAACGATAGACGCCGTTGTCCACAGTAAAAGGCGTTTCAGTGACACAGTCTGTAAGACACACGCATTCACGATGTCAGTTCTGGCCCAGGTGTCGATCTATCTCATGGCTATGACAGCCTTCAATCGGTACGTTTGTGTCAAGAGAAGGAGCCTCTACAAGAAGATCTTCACAAAGAAGCAGACCCTTTTCATAATAGCCGTCGTGTGGGTAGTAGCGCTTTTCATAAATGGTCTCCCCAACGTGCTTTCTCTGGACGATTTTTTCTTCTGCCCTGGGTACCTCTTGTGCTGGAGGCGAATGATGTCTCCCGGAGCCATATACGGCTTCAACGCTTGGCTTTATGGTTCCTTCACAGTGGCCTACGTGGTAATTGTGGTGTGCTATTGGAAGGTGTTCCGCGCCGTATCACAACACAACGCAGAAGTCGCCACAAACCTACGCCAAGGATGCCATAATGAGGAAGTGTCCGTGTCCAAAGCAGTGGCAACCATCGTTCTTTCGTTCACGCTTTGCTGGATTCCAGCAGAAGTAATGGACACCATGGATAAGATCAACCCACTTCTCCTTCCACGCCAGGTGAGATTAACGCTAAAATTGTTCTCTATGGCTTATAGTTCTTTCTTCATCTTAAATGTTGATCTCAATGAAACGACGAATTGGAATCTTGTTGTACAGAATACTTTCTAAAATCTTTTTGCGTGTGTTTGTGTTAGGGCTCAACATCGAGATTTGCCTTTTTATTATAAGGCCGGACAGTTTTACTTTGAATAAGGCAAAGATTTGTAATGGAAACTAATTTCACAAATGAGAAAGTTTTTCTTTTCTGGAAGCGAAAGGGCATGCAAAAGGTTGTAACAAGAAATAAATGAGAAGAAAGAACAACCACCGCGTCACTGTTATAGGCTGGCACCTGCTCTCAGCGGGCGGCATCTTGTAAACTCTGTCTGTTTCCAATGATTTAGATCTCAAATTGATCTGTTTATTTGAGAATTTTATTTTAATTATATTTTCACTATGTATTTTGTACCTTTCCCCTTATTGTTTCTTACTTATTCTTGGTGTATAGCAAGCTAAACCGAGCAATAAAACTGAAAAACTGAAGAAGCTTCCGGCGGAATAATGTCTATTTTCGATGTAATTTGCCATTATTTGCATAATTATTGTGTTTTGCCTCTGTATTGTACTGTGCCACTACTGCGAATAAATGCTTAAATTATTTTTCAATTATTGCTTGGTCGTAACTCATTGCCCCAGAATTGGAATGTGCGAATAAGTTCGATTCCTGTAAGGACACCAGGACATCTTTCCCTAGTTATTCATTGATAAGTTCACAACATAGTCCTTTGGTTGAGAGCCTCTTCTGACTTGCGTCAAAGAGTCCAAGGGCAAAAATCTATCAAATTACTTGAGCGAACCCAAGTACCAAGTAGCGAAAATTTATGTTGGACCCATATTTTTTTGTTAGGTTTTCCTCGTGGCAACATCTCTTTGGTTCTTAAGCAGTGCAATCAACCCATTTATTTATGGCGTTATGAATAGTGCATTCCGCACGGAGTACAAGAAGATCTTTTCCGTCGTCGCAGTCAAACGTCCGGTACGAGTCTCGTCCGCCAACATTTCCACTCATCTGGATAATCCAGAGACGTCCCCGCCTGGAAGTGCCACAAAAGACCAGGGTTTTTAAGGCGCTGTTACACTGTGCAACTTATCTTGCAACGCCATTTCTACAAACGTTCTCATAACGAAACAAGGTTCCATCCAAATTGTCTCGTTTCGATGATCACATAAGATTAAAGGAACACTTTCATTTGCTAATGCCGCAAAGCGTTGCGACAGAAGTTGCAGGACAGGTGTTACAAAATAGCCAATGCCTAAAAATTTCGTTGCAACTGTTGAGGAAAGTAGAACTCAATTCTACGTTCCATAACGGTTTCTGAAACTGATCTCGGACCGTTTTTGGCCGTTGCGAGGTATGTTACCTTGGGCAATGATTCGTGAAACTCGTCTCGCAATGGCGTTGCAAGAGACGTTGTACGAAAAATTGCACAATGTAACAGCACCTTTAAGATCCAACTAGTACGCCACAAAACAACAAGAGGAAAATAATTGCGCTGCACGTGCGACACGCGTTGTAACACAAACTTTTGCGGTACTCTCCACAACGGCGTGAAATCACAGTCAAATTTGAGGTTTTGACGAAAACACGAGCTTATAAATGTGAACCTTTCATTCTCTATATTTACTCTGAAACCGCTCGTACCATTTTTTTTTTATTTTAATCGCGAAAACCTTACGATAAGTGACGCTTTCGTCTACGACGCCGTCGTAGATTTTAAAGTCCCTAATGAAAACCAGATAGAGCCCCCTTCTGGTATTCTGGATTGTCTCAGCTCAACACCAAAGAGCACTGCATTGTCTTTTTGCATCGTAAATACAAGTTCTCAAAATATTGTAATTTAAATTAAAAAGTAAAAACTAATAAAATGTTAGTAAGCACGACAAGACAAATGTCAATTAAAAATGAGCATTTGCGCGATCCTCTTCATTTTGAGTTTAATCCGTCTGTTCTGTTCGCACTGTAAAATGTTGGAGAAGTAACGTACAAAGAGTGAGAGATCGACAGTTGTATTGTATTCCTCACCTTGTCATCGAAACCACAAATGTGGTAATTTCAGCAGAGGGTGTAAAGTGCAGATTGCAGGTTGCAGGTTGAAGGTTAGGGTTGCAGGTCATTGTGTTACACCAAATGAAACAACCCAAACCTTTACAAAAATGCTAACCTTAGGCTTAAATAATATTTTTTATACCTAATGCTAGCATTAGTAAAGGTTTGGGTTGTTTCAGCTGTGATGAAACAATGACCTGCAACCTAACCTACACTAGGGAGTTTAAGAAACGACGACGGCTACGGCTACGGCAACGCCAAACAGGACTAATATTATTGGTTACAAGAGGGAAAAATGATCTTGCGGCACACAATTTTGTACATTTCTCTCCCGTACTCGTCAAAACATCAGCGTAAAATGACCAAATTTCAGGTTTTGACGACAACGTGGACAAAGAACAGTGAATCTTTCCTTCTATCTCCTTGCTTCAAATCTGTGCGTACCAATCTGGTTATGGCATACGTCGCCCATATAACAAGATGGAAACATCGTGAAATACTTAGGACATCTCAAACTAGTAACTGAAAGTGACGTTTTAGTCGCCGTAGCCGTCGTGATATCTTAAACTCCCTAATGTCTCAAACGCGTACGGCACGTCCTGCATACATTTGAGTACGTTTTTTTTTTCTGCAAGCCAAATGAAAAAGAAAACCAATATCTTATCTGCATAAGATTATTGGTATCAAGATTCCTAATACCATCTTTAGTTACTATGCTGTGGTTTTGCTTGTTTTCTAACGTGCAAATGCGCCTTGGTACACTCTCTTTTCGTGTAAAAAGTCATTTAGAATGTGTTTTATTACTTCCAGGACTACTTGACTAGTCCTCGACCAGGACTACTCAGGTTAATTTATTACTTGCAAATATGGTGGGAATACTAAGGAATAAATTTTATAAAGAGTTTTGGTTTTAACCAGAAACCCATAAGAGTTGAAACGTGTAACGCGCGTTCTCAGCTTCCGAATATTCAGTGCGAACTGATTGGTTGAATGTTTCAGTGCTAAGTACCATATTTGGAAACCCCTCGCTCTTGTTGTTCCAAATATGGTACTTAGCAAATCGAATATTCAGAAGCTTGTTTCCCAACACACAAGGGGCCGTTACACGTTTCAACCCTTATGGGTTTCTGTTTTAACGTAGTAATCATGATTTGTATAGGTAATCGCATGGGGCCGAGTAAAATTAAGGATTAATATCACGCGTGTTTTCAGAAGTTGCAGCAACTTCTGAAAACACAAGTGATATTAATCCTTAATTTTACGAGGACCCATTGCGATTACTTGTTAATGACAAAGAGGGCAAAATTTTCTTAACACTGTTGAGGCACCTCGAAAAACAGACAGCTAAGCGGAAACACTCGTTCGCTCGGAAGCAAAACAACTGACACACAGACAAGCAAGTCAACTTGTTCTTTGCGTCCAAAACGAGTATAGATGATTGTTATTTACATCCACTCGAGAGGAAAATACGAGTTTCATTCGTGAACAACTGTAACAACGATTAAACCAAATGTTAAGCTTCAATTAAATTTATTCACCTGTGCATTAGAGGTTTTTACCACTTGCAAATACGCATCCGTAAACATAGCAAACAGTTTGTCCAAAGAAATCCACCAAATTTGAGGTACTCGTTCCTCCTGTCAATGGCAAATTGTTCTGTGACCTTTTTTGTTGAGGTGCAAGATGTCGTGGTAAACTGAAAGCCCTTGACGAAAGGAATCATTTTGTTTTTCAACCACACAATCCCGCTACGCCGGGCACCATGTAAGTCGATCCAAGTTTTAAGCTTTTCGTGAAAAAAATATTTTGCCCTTCTTCTTGTCACTCGAAAATTCAAATTCAGATCATCTTTTAAAGCTAGTTCTTAATCTTTATGCCTTTTCGGCGAATGCAGCGCGAATTAAAAGACAAACTTCGATGAAGACGAAGTTGTTTTGCTCAAACAGAAGAAACCAACTGAATGTGGAAGACGTACGTTCAGCCAATGAGGAGCGAGAATTTTTGGCGCTCGACCAATCGTGAGCGAGTAATTTTGCCCTCTTCTCAAGCAAAATTAAGAAAAAATACCCTCTTCATTGACCAATCAGCATTCAGTAATTTTGCCCTCTTTGTTATTAGAGTTTTGAATCAGGTCGGAACGATGACGGTTTTATAAAAACCTAATACAGGTTGGAATTCTGGCAGCTTTTGCAGGTACCAGAGCAGAAATTACGTATACGTAAAACAAAAGACAAAAAACAAAACAACTCCAAATAAAGACTAATCCCAAGTGACCAAAAACACAATGCTTTTCGGTACCTGCAGAGAGACCCAGAATTCTTGGCATGCACGTGACGTCATGGCGGCCATGTTAGTGGACTGAACAATAGCAATAAAGACTTTGGTAATTTGGTTCTATTATATTGAAAATGCGAGCGGCATTTTGCTTTTGTTTTGTACACCAACATGGCCGTCTAATCACGTGAGTGTAAGCCAAGAATAGGTTAAAGAGTGCAATACAGAAGTTGCTATGGAAACACAGCGATAGAGTAGTTGTGTTGAACACAATAGGTAAAAAATCGTAAGAACTTGCTCGAAATTTTTATAGTTACTAGAGATGTTTTGATAGTTTTCAAACTGCATTCGCTGAAGGCCACGTGAAATTTTAACAACTTTCAAAACATTACTAGTTCCCATAAATCACGAAATACGCTCGCGTTTATACTATTTCTAGTAGTTATCAACAAAATATCATATTTATGGGGTAAAGGGTTAGGCTAAAAGTGCCCCTAACCTCAATTTTTTTTACTCTTCGAATGTTAAATTTCAGCATCATGGAGATTAATTTGCGTCGTCAAATGGTGGCGATTTCACTTTGAAAATGCCGCACGAGTTCCATAAAGTTACAGTCGACAAAATTGGAGTTGGCCGTTGCATACAAAGTTACCATGTTTGCCGTTTTTGTTGGTTGTTCAATTTTTAGTTGTTCTGTTGTTGTTGTTGTTGTTTTTGTTTCTAACTGTGATTCGTCTTATGCCATTGGTATTTTCACTCTCTATGAATTTTCAAAAACAGTAGGTTTTTTCAAGGCCATAAGTTTCTTCGTCTATTCTTTAGGAGTCCCTCGCAGTTCGATATTCCTATGTCCTTCGGTGACGCCTTGGAAGACAGTTCTTCCAACTGTGGGATACAATAACCCTGGCATTCGTTTGTTCAAGTATGACAGAAATTCTGCGCAGCTCAAGGTAGGGGATTATTTAACTTTAAGTGGTTCATAGCTGTAAACAAAGTTTAAATGCAAATAATATAGTAGCTCTGTTTATAGTTGAAAAACCCGCGTCTCTTTACAGGTAAACTTTGTATAGTTTCGGAATCTTCCATCGTGTTCTCGGCTCACTCCTATTACTTTTTGCTTAGGATATTTGGCAGTACTTTGCAAACCTAACGTATGCAAACCTGATGGACAAACCTGATTGGTTGATAGAATACAAAGCGACGGAAGCCTTTAACATTCCAAATGTGAGCCCGCAGTCCCTTCACTCGCTGGTGCAGACGTTTCAAGATCAAAAGAGCACAAACTTTGATAAGTACTACCTCTACAACTCAGTGAGCGCTGGGGGAGAACATTGCGATAAATATTGCAAAACTGCGCAAATTTGCGCTATTACAAAAATTGATTTTGATGATTATGATGAGTGTGTGGAGTTTTCCACTAAAACGAGTTCCGCAGCGGATGCTTTGAATGTGTCGAGCCTCCTTATTGCAGCTGTTTTCTGCCTTTTTTTCAATATTGTTCTCCTCTACTGAAATTTTCAGTCGTTTGTGAATAAAAGAAGCAACCACCTCTGTGAATTCGTAAATATCTTTATACGTTTGCAACTGAAAGTCTAGTGATAAATCGTCTTCTAAATGTGGCTAGTTGGCCGTTCCCCTACAAGAGCTTTTCAGGATCAAACGGTTCAACGGGATCGGACCGAATGCACGATGAAGGCGCCGCACGCCATACGATCATGTGTGATCTCGGAGCACCGCAAACCCAGCCAGATGTAAATGACTGCGAGTCGAGTTTGAGGTGGGAGGAGAACCGGAGTACCCGGAGAAAAACCCTCGAGTCAGATTGAGATCGACTGAAAATCAGCCCACATACACCCATAGGCCATTGTTGAACCCGGGTCACAGAGGTGACAGGCGCGGTTGATGACCACTAAACCACCCTGACTCCCCTTCCTCGACTCGTGGGGAGCCTCGTGGGGAGCAGGGATGGCGCAGTGGTGAGAGCTCTCACCTCGCATAAATGTGCCCCGTGTTCGATTCTCAGACTTGGCGTCATATGTGGATTGAGATTGTTGGTTCTCTATTCTGCTTCTAGGGTTTTTTCTCCGGTTTTTCCGCTCTCCTCAAAAACCAACCTCTAATTTGATTTGATTTGATTTCTGTAGTGTCCCCATTTAGTGCCTCAGCGCTAAATACAATAAACCAATCGAAACTCGAAGAATTACACGTAGCCAATACAAAGAGCGGGAGAATTTGCACGCTCGAGCCACGACTGGTTTTGGTTTTCACTTGTGATTGGTTGAAAAAATGGCGCGAAAACTTTGAACCAATCACTGAGTGAAGTAATGCAAAACCAAAGCAATTCGCTAATTACTTGCAACACTCAATTGAAAACCGCTCTAGTTGTTTGATTTGATTTAAATTCTGTTCAGTTATTCCCAATTAGTGCCTCACCGCTAAATACACATGACGCTTAAAAAGTGCCCCTGTGATCCAAAAAATCACCTCCTTTTTTCCTTCAGATTTTGAAAGTGTGTTTGCTTAACACTTGACTGGCAAATATTTTGAGCTTTGATTTTTATCCAAAGGCCGTTTACTTTGAGTGTAAGTTTTGGATTTCACGGTCCACCACTACTCACGTTCAACTGACCTATTCAGAGGGGCTGGATCCAGGGAAAATTGACGTGACAGGCTCACCGCTAGCTTAAAAAATTGAGTGTGTGAATGCAGCTCAGTTATAATATTACAAAACGCGAGTTTAAAAGTCTGTAAGCCCAAAACTCCGGTGCTGCATATTAATTTAATGCGGCCGTACATGGTTGCCGGTAAATCCGTTCTCAGGTTGAACCCATTTTACACCTTTAAATGTATCTTAAGTTGAATCTACGCACTCAGATGAATTGAAAAACACAAACTTTTTTGGAGCAGTACATTAAGCTTAAAGGACAAACTTAGCAGGTCAGGTTTGGATTAGTTTTTGGTTATCAACACCTGGATATCATTCTGACTTATTACACAAAAGTAAATAATGAAAAGAACAGTGTTGGATTAAGCCAGGAGCCATAATTAAGCCCTGGTCGTGATGTCGTGTTCGTCGTCGTCGTGTAGTGAGTTTAGTGAACAACACAGGACAATAGATCTGTGAGGTCAGAGTTCGCAGTCCTATAGGAAACTAATAATAATTAACGATAAACCGATAAGATGATACCAAACATTATAAAGACTCTTGTGCTGAGAGTGCAGTACGACAGAACTTGAGGGAAGGTATGGGTTTTTTCAGTCCTTTTTCGGGATGTGGATAGCTGCTGCTGTTAAATACGTTAGAGTGCATATTCAAACCCTAAGTAAAATTGCAGGCATCACTGATGTAAACATCAGTAACACGGGATTCAACCTGAGACTGGCTCTGATCCCACAACTTACACACGATTTGCATTTACAAAACTAGTGAGCCTTTTAAGCCAGTTTCTTATCGATTCAGCTCTCTCAAGATCTTAAAGTTAATAATGAAGGACCATTAAATATGAAAATTCCAGTTAATTTCAAAATAATAAGGTGTCTTTTTGAAATTTTGGGCAGCCTAGTGTTAGAAGTAACATAGTTTTTGAAATCCAAAGAAAGATAAGAACTGATTTTTGGTCAACGGGGCAC
Organism: Montipora capricornis; assembly: GCF_036669925.1. Classification (NCBI taxonomy): domain Eukaryota; kingdom Metazoa; phylum Cnidaria; class Anthozoa; order Scleractinia; family Acroporidae; genus Montipora; species Montipora capricornis. Next base: position 7,920,026 of record NC_090894.1, read on the forward strand.
GTAAACTAATGTTCGTCAACGTCACGCTATCTCTACAAAGTGTAGGCACAGTTGAGTAGGGGTTAGCGTACGACATCCCCCGCATTCCAAGGGTCCACACTTGTCTCTCTTTACCCAGTGTATAAAATGGGTAACGGCGGGAAAGAACTTGGTAAGGTCGAAAACGTTTCTGTTGACTATTGCTACGTTATAACACGTCATACTCCAAGTATGGCGCTATCCAAGTCACGAAGGATGGCAAGCAACTTCGATAGGGCTCTTGTCACATTTTTCTAGGGAACTGGACAAAACGACAATTATTTTTTCTAATTCCTGGGGATAAGTTTTAGTAATTTAGAGAGACGTTTTCTAGACCGTACTTTCCCTTAAAACCGCGTCAAAAGTATGCACCACCCATAGGCCTAGGAAACCGAGTATCTTGAAAGGCGCAGAACTTCATGCGCAATAATAATGGTAGGTACCATGGGACATCAAGTCAGCGTTGGTACCGTGCAGACCTGGAAAAGAGTTTTAGTGATTCGTTTGAAGCCGAAATCAAAATTGCGTGTGGGGTTTTATCTGCTTGAAAATCTGTTTTAATCCTCTCGGGTGTTCATTAGATTTGAAGTCTATAAGTGAAAACCTGTTTCGTTGATAATTTTACTTCATCCTACGTTGATCATTTAAGGTAACTTGTCTAACGAAGTACGATAAAAATGGTGTTCAGGGCTCATGTGGAACACAGCTGACCGTGTCCATCTTTAAGGACAAAACAATCTATTGGCGTTTCGTCGGCTTTAGCTACGCCTCTAAGGTCGACTCAGCCTTCGTTAAAAGCAAATAACTTATAAAAAAATGACATCATAAATAATTTTGAGTTGCCTCAGGCTACAGTGTTCGCGCCACCTCGCCCCGAGAAATCTGCCAACTTCCTATGAACGTTTTTAGTCAGTCTTCCATCCGAGGAGAAGGGCAGCTCCGCCTGCACCCAGCTTAACTTCCAAGGATTAAAATTTGGTGAACTTTAGTTCAGGGTATTCCTAGCTAAATCGACTTGAAAGCCAATTTTCTTCATTTGGTCGATCCTGGTTAAAATAGTCAAGGCTTGACTCTCGGCACTGATAAGCTATGGTTTGATCCCTAGTGGGGCCATCAAGTTCTCTTGCCCGAGAAAATTTCCTCTTTAAAGCATTCGTTTACAGGGCTGAAAACCTGCCTGCTGCTTTTGAAATCAAAGCCGAAATTCATATCAAGTTGCCCCTGTTTTACATCATTTCAGCGTGACGAGATTTTCAAAGTTTTCGTCACAACTTTATTTTTCTACTGCTGCTCTGAATGTTAGAAGACCTTAGTAAAAGTGAGATTGCGAAGTCGAGAATAGGTTAAAACGGTGGTCAGCGGGCCCATAGAAAAGGCATTGTTAACAATTCGATTCGACGAAGGCAAGGTGAATACTAATCTAGTACCCAGAATCTCAGTCTGTCAATGAGAAATGTGCAGATCTGGCAAAGTTACGACAATACACCCTTTTTCATTGGCTACTATTTTTTAATAAAAAAGTTGCGGCAAGCCAATTAACGCTTTGATTTGCATATTTAGTGGGTCGGCACGTTGCTTCACTGTGTAAGGTAAAGTGAAGGGTTTGTAGTCGCAAGTGAATGTGTCGCTTTGAATAAATGGCAGTTGTGCGGATGGAGGAAAGTTTTGTTTTTCCGACGCCGGAAAAGCTTTGCAATTGAGGAAAAATAATTTAAAAAATTTGCGAATTGTGTAAAGGTTACCGACCGAATAAGCCCTACGTATTCTGCCAATAGAATAAAGTGTGCGTGGCTGGCTACGCGGTACGCAGAAGTTGAAGAATGTAATTTATTCAAAACAGCATTTCTCGTTCTAAAAGCGTGAGTCGCGAATTAATTGTGAATTTTACGGTTAGATTAACTACATTTTTCACGAGATCGTGTCAAGAAAATAGCGCTCGT
>NC_090894.1:7928180-7933180 GCF_036669925.1 Montipora capricornis
GGTTTGCATCTGCCTTCCAGAAATATTCTTGAGACGACCAACGGTCACTATCGAAACGATGCTCCTTGAACTTCAGTCAAGCAGCAAGAAATAGGCCATCTTCCGTTATTTGAAGGACCAAACTGACTTTGGCAACCGGTTCCTTGACGGGGATGGGGCGCGAGTAAGTTTAAAACTGCTCCAGATAATAAGGCATTAATCTTCCTCACGTCTACCTCTACCTTTTCAACTGCAAAATCTCTTCGGCCATTCTCTTTCGGATGTCAGAATAACCCGCTTTTAACTGATCCCCCCATTTCTGGGATGCATTTCGCAGTTCTTCAATGTACTGCTGGTAAAAGCCCGACGTAATATGCTGCTGTAAACTTTTCCTGCTTGCCACTCTCACCTTGTCCCCCTGATAGTTTGTGAACTTTACAGCTAGCGGTCCAGGAGTACTGTGCCCAACCTACGAAAAAGAATGATACGATGGGTAACCCTGATTTAGGAGGGAAAAGCAATTAACCTGTTTACCGTTTTCGAACTTGCAGCCCTCCTGGTATATTACACAGAACATCGTGAACTCCACATGTCCTACTCTTTGAAATAATTTGTGGGTTCTTTTACGTACCACAGGTTATTCACATGGAAGGGATTTGAGACGTGGGCTACGGTTTATCGTCCTTATTCGAGAAGAATACAGAGTTTAACCATTTGCAGATGTTCATTACAAAGGCACCATCTTCTCCTCGGTTATTCAATAGAACTCCTTGTTGGTCCGGCCGTAGTTTTTGATTTCCGCGACCTCCGAGTCAGTAGTCCGATGCTCAATCAACCTGAGGCTAGCGTCGGCCGAAAACCAGCCTCAAATGACTCTAAGACAGATTTTTGATGGTCATATTAAAAGAAAATTCCTTGCAACTACAGCTCTTGATTTTGAACGGTTTAAATGTGCCCCTGGAACGATGTGTAATGTAGTGGCTTGGCGACGGGCGAACTAACAACTGAATAGATCAGAGTCTTAGCCAGGATCTCGAATCTAACACCTCCACAACCACCGGTAGGATGCTCATTACCCCTGTGAGGGACAAGAACTCCTGAGTAGTCTTGTCCCTCATTTTAGAATATTGTAAATAGTTGAGCTGTCCACTCTATCAAAATGCGCAAGTTACAAGCGAATGTTTAGGCTCCGCGTCACGCAGTCCTTCCGTGTGTCATTGGAGAGTCTAGGTAGCTCATGAACTCGTACTTTAGTTGATAACACGACAAATTCCTCGCAGTGATAGCCATAGCCCATGGCTTACCAAAAAGTCCGTTTGGGTGATAATACTGACCTGGAAAAACATCTCTCCATTTTCCATGGTGGATGTTGGCGCGACCAATGAACTATCACGTTGCCATTCTTACCAAAGGGAAGCCCTGGTAAAATTTAAACCAAAGACACCTTTCAGTCTATGAATTGTGATCTTTTGTCCTGTATCAAGATTCCATCATAAACGAGATTACATTTAACCTAAATTAGGTCTAATCCCTCCCACGCGCAGCGCAGAAAATTGTCTATTTTAAATCAAGTCTTAGACCAATCGCATAACTTCGTGTTGTCCCAATTTAAGCCCATTCGAAACACAAAGCTGTTTTCGTTTCCATTTATTTTCCCTATCCCTTAAATGTGAATGCTACTTTATCATGTCAGATGCAATACACAAAGATGCTTAACCCCGAGAGTTTAATTGAGTACAACATCGAGTTAGCCGATTTGATCTATTGTCATTTTCCCGCAAACCTTGCTTTAAAAATAGACACTTGTCTGACGCTGATGGGAACAAACCTGAGACCAGATTCTTACTTTTGATTTATTAATGGCCTCTTGACTGCATACAATAAACTCAATAATGCACGCATCTTGATTCGTTCTCAACTGTTGGAGGACAGACGCATGGTAGACGCCATCACCAAACAGTTTTCATGTTGCCGTGCGTCTGTTCAGTAATAGATCACAGAAGACGTCAAAATGTGGTAAGAAAAAATAAGTGGTACGCTAAGTGATAGCCGAGAATGTCATTAGATAGGTGTTCTTAACACATTTTGATGTCTTCTGTGATCTTTTACTGAAAAGACGCACGGCAACATGGAATCTATTTGAGTCAGACTCTCGGAAGGTGTGGGTTCGAAGCATGCCTATCTCTTTCATTGAAAACTTGGCTGCGAAAGATCTTTCTCTGTCAAGGTGCTCGTTTATCTAATGTCTATAAGCCACTCTGGCGCGAGATGCTGTTGTGAAAATACGATCGACTTTTCCTGAAACGATTATAAAAAGACGGGAGTAAGACACCTACAAGGTGAGACGAATTACTGAGACGATTCCACTTTCAAGACAAGGAGGCGATTCTTGCGAGAATCCGAAGGGGTCCCAAAGAGCGATTTTTTAAACCATCTTTTAACATAGAGGAAAACCTGGCCAGCAATGTTAGGCGCTTTCAAAAAATACACCTGTTGCTCGCGTGCTCTCCTTGAAGTCTCTTCTTGCAGACGGCTACCAAACGGAAAACATTTCAAGACCTAAAACCAAACGCTGTTGGACCAGCCTTTTTAAGACTACGCGAATCGACATTTAGAAATTGATTTTGAAAGTAGGCACTTCATTTTTTTAATTTCGAAAAAGAACAGATAAGCCTGGTTTTTACTAGCGACGCAAGCATAAGAAGCAAGCATAAGAGAGCACTTATTTCACCGCGAAAACGGAGTTGACGCAAGCATAAGCGCAGGCGCACGCACAAGCGTAAGAATCAAAATTTTTCCTTTTCCTTGTGCTTTGCGCTTATGCTTGCGTTCGCTTGCGTTGAAGCACTCGTTCAAGATTCCCCGCGCCTGAGCATTTGAACAAAATGGCGGACGCCATGGTTGATTTGGATGCTTACGTCGACGTTCGTTTTTTACAGCATAAGCTACTTACGCCTGCGCTTGTGCTTGCGTCGCTAGTGAAAACCAGGCTTAAAGAAGCGGGAATTGAAACATATAACTGAACAGGGTTCTTCTTCAAGCCAGTTGGTACATGCGCAGTTAACATTAAAAAAAACCGCTGCACAGTTAGCCTTGTGTCCACTCATTTTAGTAAATCAATTATCTCAGGTATTACAGTAGAGAAAAAGTAAAACAGTACTTACCTTATGTTTCAGTTCGTAAGCAGCGCAACTGTTTTTGTGATGAATTCGGCATTGAAGTCCTTCCTTCTCACGTCCTTTATACCTCTCATTTAAGACTCTCTCCAAGCCTTGTTGAACCGCGTCACTAAGAGGATAGCTGTTGCCATAAGCTTCGGCAAGTGATGAGACGATGGAGCTCTGTGCATAAACAGAAAAAATACCGATCTATTTTTAGGCTACCTTTTTCGCAAAAAGACAAAGGAAGTTCCGGTTGGGTGACGCTATGACGTCAAGTTAGTTTCTTGTGATTGGTCATTGGGCTCCTGCGGGAGTCTTATTCCCGGGAAATTCAATCTAAAAATAAATCGCTCTGTGAAAACGCAGTTACAGAAATATAGGGCTGTTGTTCGCTCCTAGTCACGGGCTCCTGGTAAATGACCTTTATTAAAAAGACGACATGTCAAGACTTTAAAGTGTATTGTCAGATTTTTCTTTATTTACTCAATTGAGTTATTGCCCAGGATAAAAGCAATATAAAAATCCATACCAATTTGCCATTTTTCCCCCCATACTTATGCCTTTCATCCTTTTAAAAATAGGATTTTCACTTCCGGCGGGGTGGTCAAGAGACTGGAATAACAGAGTAGTGATGTCAATACAGGAAGGTAGGGAATTTTAGGGATAGAAATTTGGTTCTTTTGCCTTTTGCATTATTGCAAACAAACATCACGCATCTCAGAAGCAGTTTCAGAAACTTCCCAGTCTGTAAAAAAGGGAAATTCGGGCCTTGGAAGAATTTCGTTCTGGTATTGACGTCACAATTCTGCTATCCCAGTGTCCATAGTAGCACGATTTTGTTCCTCCCGGAAGCAATAATTCCGGTTTTTCAAAGGCTAAAGGCCGCGCGGAAGAAACGTCTGTTCAGATTTTTAAAATTGTTTTAATCTTAGAAAACCATAATGTTTCAATTTAGTAAATAAAGAAAATCTGTCATGTACATTTTAATCTTGTGCAGTCACCAGATAAACGAAGAGTAAATTTTAAGATCAGAATACTAAATAGCATGCGTCGCTGGATTTCGAGCGGAAAAGCCGCGCGAAGGCTGGCTGTAGAAACTCTGAGACTGAGGACGACTAAAAAAAAAAAAAAAGAAAGAACCACTTCCCTCTCCCAGAGAATATTCAAAAACATACGACGGCTGTCAGAGTGACTGCGCTTGCGGAAAAAAACCTGTTTTGTCCCGGTTTTGTCGCTTTTGTTCGGTCGTTTTGGATCGAGGGATTTGAAAGCGCGCGGAATTCCTGGCTTGGGAATAAATTTGATCAGCTGGCTGGGAAACCAACCAATTTTATCTAGCTGGCTGGGAAATTTCTTGTGTGTCTTGCTGGGAAAAAGGAACAGATGATGTTTTCCCAGCAACACTGAAAAACACCTGAAAATGCCTAATAACATATATTTCATTAACTGGGGTATAATAATACATCTTACAACAAATGGTCGTTGGGTGCCCCTGCATATGAATGAAAACTAATTTTCATAAGAAAAACTTCGCACTTAGACTCGCTTTGAAGAGGAGGTAGATATGAACCTGGAAATGGCCTATTCCTTTGCAAGAGAATCCCAGAATATATCGGAAACCACAAAATATAACAATTTGTGGAACATCACATTCCAACTACATCATCTCGTGGAATGTTCTCTGGTTCAAGTAGGCCTTAACAATTCTACGGCGTAGTACTTTTTCCCCACAAATGAGATTATTTGCCCATATGTTTAGAAAGGGCTCTCTCGTTTTTCACATAGTTAATAGAGGGGAATGGTTTTAAAGTACGGCAAGCATCAAAGGAGCAAACAAAGATGCCACGATTTAGGTTGGGA
>NC_090894.1:7938180-7948180 GCF_036669925.1 Montipora capricornis
TATCTTTCCTCACGACTCGATTTCGCACGAAATAAAGCCTGGAAAGGGAATAATTACCCTGCGAGCAGAGCCACTCTAAAGGTCACCAGAGGGCGAGCAAAAGAGGCTCTGCAGAAATCGTGTCAAGTCTTTTAAGTCGCCGCAGCCCAAGTTTCTGGGCTAATCACTCCGGTCAAATCGATTTAGGCAGCACGCGCATCATATTTTTGACAGAAGGTCAAAATCGAGCCTTCAGTACGAAAATCAATATGGCGTCTCTGCAGAGTCCTTTCTTTCTCGTCCAGTTAAGAGAAGCTCTGCCGGCAGGGTGGGGAAGAATCCGTAAAAATAGCAAAGGAATTCTACATTTTCCAAATGGATTTGTTCCATTTGACATTTAACCGAAATTTCCGGGATTCTTGGCTAAATGGTAAGCACCCTAAGCCGCCGCTTACTTCGATGAACGACTGAGTGTTGTCTCCAAGAAGACTGGCTGGGAACCACGGTACAAGTTCCAGATGGGACGGATGCGCAAAAGTGAAGGAGAATAAAAAGGTCTCCAGTTAGTTAAAAAAAAAAACCTGTTCAGACTAACACTTTGTCAAAGTTCATGTCCTTTGGTTACAATTTACATGTAACGCTTCAAAAGCGAGTGAAGCAAACAACGAAACAAAACAAATTGGGCCAAACTGTCGTGACATTGCCCCTTTAAGAAACAGGTGGTTCGCAACCAATCTCTAGGAACACAGATAACAATCATTATGATGTAAGGCTGGTGGACGAACAAAAAAGAGCCAATGAGAGATCTTTTCTATCAACTGTACATAAGTCTTTCGGAAAGATGGTGTGAACTGCGTTACACTTGTTTCAGACCAAATCTACGCGGAACATAGGAGAAAACATGGTCTTGTCTTTGTTGCAACGGTTATATTAATGTCATGACTATTTCTTAAAAAAATTGGAGGCATTAAGACACTAATTAACACTAACACAAAGACCAAATTATACAATGCCTATCTGTTGCCACATTTGTATTACTGCTGTGTCGTGTGGCACCCTTGTGGTCAGCGTAATTTAATGAAGTTGGAGAAAATTAATGAACGGAGCCTACGATTTGTTTTCAATGATTATCTCAGTAATTATATGCTATTCCTTAACCGTAAGGGACAACCATTACTATTTAATGGGCGCGTACATTATACATGTATCCTTTAATACATTAGTATAATTGTAAATCTCTTAAAGGGCTGGCCCCAGAATGTATTACTAATATGTTTAGTTTAAAAACTCACAACATTAATCTCTATTAATTATGGAACTCCCTCCCTAACACCACTACGTCACTGCCAACAGTTGCAGCTTTCAAATCGGCTATTCGTAATTTACAATTTGATACTGACTGCTGTCCTTTCTGTAAATAGTTGTTAATTGTTTGATACTACTGCATCAACTACGGAATTGTATATATTGTGATTTTATATACCTATTTTTTTTTATTCCATACCTATTAATTCATTCATTATCCATTCATTTATTTATTTCATTTCTCGAAGACACTAGCATTTTTGCTATTTTAAATTCGAGGTGAAATAAAGGTTATTGTATTGTACAGTGTTTTGCGCCTGTTACTTGGCGATGAACGTGTAAATTCTTTACTGTTTAAAAAAATGATATATTGGGAAAAATATTCAATGAATTTTAGTTGTCTTGTCGAGGATACAATATTGTCCTCTCCCATTTTGACTTATAAAGTAAGATAAAATTCATCGCATGCAGTAGACAGGTGCAGTTTATTTGATTATATTTAGTGAACCTTTTTTAAATACCAGCACTCTATGAAAGAGTTATTAATATATCAAGTATGACAATTACTACAATTGGAAGTCCCTTGAGATACGGCACTTTTCAAAGTTCACTTTCGTTTTTTCTTACTGTCTTTTATATCGAAGCAACAATAAGTTGGCCTGATACCGTTAAACAGAACATCCCAAAATTCCGCAAAATTGAAAAGAAATATGTGCATTGACATCCAGGAGGAGATGTTTGATTTACAAACGAGGGAGTTGTCAATATAAAATTTACACTGGAAAAATACAGCTTAAAATGTTTGCAAACATAACGCCCTACTCCCAAATTAACGTTGACTTTCTTGTCCTGACCGTTTTACATGTCACGGTTTTCGGTTTTATAAACGCCAAAAGACTAAGCAAAATGAGTGAATGCTATCATCGAAGATGAAAGTAGCATCAAATGCCATCTAAACCGGCCAGGACAATCAAGAAAACGTTTGGCTTCTTTAAGGGAAAGCTGGCAGTGTTCTTTTTTTTTCAAACTGAAAGCCCTTAAAGCAATAGTTATTCCAAGATAGTACCTGTAAATTCTCCTTTAACAACTCCGTCTGGACTTTCTACTGCTGTACATGTACTTGGTGTTGTGGAGTTGAAATGAAAGGAAAAATTAATAGGCTTGTTTATTCAAAGTGGATGTCCTGCACTGGGAGGACGGTAATGTACCACACTGTACGATGGACCCTCAGGCTGGTGCAAATATATTTTTCTGCAGACATGAATATGGTGCTTTGTGAGTCGGTACATGTTAAAATGTACCGTTGTTTCTTCCGCTCTCGCTGTAGGCTCGATTTCCGCTGCTCACTCAGTTCGGGTATCCTCCCCGAGAAGAGAGTAGGCGAGTCTCTGATTGGCGGAGATCAACAATGGCTCACCTCACGCGTCAAGCCGACTGTCCGTCTAGCCGTGGTTTCGGGAGTGAACTCTGGCTCATTTCCCGAGCCACCTGTTCTCTCGATGCTACTCAAGCTTTGTTGGAGCCTGCTCTATCCCTTAATTTTGTTCGTCGCAGACAAATCGCTCACAAGATTATCCGGAAGACGTTCTAAAGATCGCAAATCTGGACGCTTGCATGAGAGTAGAATATGCTGGGCCACTTCTTCTTGTAGTTGAAGGCTCTTCTCAAAGTTACCATGCAGAGACAGTCGTTCGATCTTTCTTAACTTTTTGCTCGAGAGGAAAATATGCTCATGAGGTTCTAATTTATTCATGTCTTGCTTGTAAGAGTTTGAACAACGTCCAGTGAATGATGCCACAGGATCGTCCTTCACTGCTTGTAAGAGATCAGGGTATGGTTGACTACTTGCATTTGTGTTTAAATGGTCTTTTTTAGATTGACGTACTGTGTCAGATGTCGGTGAAACGTCCTCTGTTGCTTGTGCAAGGCATGGATGAATCCGATTGTTTTCAGTACATTTACAGGAGATTTGAATTGCTTTGTCAGTGCTGATGTCTTGCATGGGAGGAAATAAAGATGGACATTTATGTCCACTCTGTTGATCATCTTTGAATGCTCTGTTTACAGAACTAGACACAACTGAATCGTCTGCTTTGGTACTTAATGTTACAGAATGGTAATCAGTCACTGTTGACGGACAGACTGAATCTTTTGGCTTTTTATATGAAAATTGTCTTTGATGATGCGACACAGGAACTAGATGATCATCTTTAATTGCATCAAAAAGAGAAGGATACTGTGGACCATTAATGCAATTACCAAAGGACTGATCCTCGGGTCGATGACTTCTGCATGGTGCGAATGGGCATTTGCAATTCTCCATAATTTCTTGGTCATAAAATACTGATGTAAAACTACTCATAGTCCTCAATGATGATTGCCAATCTGGTGCATGGACAATTTCTTTTCTACTCTTTCCAGATGGCTCTCCTTGGTTGGACCAGTTACCATTCGAACAACTCGCGCTAGATGATTCCCTCGAGTATGTTTCCACAAAAGCTTCCTCATTAGAAGTTCTATTTGAAGAACTGCCGAACAACCAAGGCACTATCTCCTTTGACTGCATCTTTTCAGGAGCAAAGAATGTTTGCATACCTTCTGTTGACGACAAGAGAACTCTCATCAACTGATCCCCCAACTTCAAGGTCGACAGCTCCTCATTTCGGCCTTCACGAATGTCATGGTGGCCTTCAGGAAAGTCAGTACCAGAGAAAGTAGCTGGTTCGTGAGCAATTGCCATTGTTTTGTCCTCAATTGGTAAAATTTAGCTTTCCTCAGAAATGAGTGGCAAACCTTGGGGATTTAAAAAAATGATTTTGTGACAGTTAAATACAATTCCCATTACAATAAAGTTGCAAGGTTTTTATGTCATCGCACATTTGGGGAATATGACAATTTGTCAAACCAATCCATAATTATGCAAATCACATACTTTCTTTTTCAGAATTACCACTGTTGATACAAAATGGGTATGGAGGCAAGTTTCATTTGGCTCCAGGGCTGCAATGGCCCTTACAACTTTATCCAGTGGATAACTTCATAGCCAAAGAATAGGATCTGTAATTTCCACATGAAAAGTTGGCTATTAAGTTTTCTGTTCACGCCCATACTTAGATAGTGCTTACAGTGTTCACGTTTTCTGTTACGTGAGCAAATATTGTAATCTTTGCAAAGACTATAATTGTCAGACAGACTTATCCAAAGGGCAAGACATCCACATAAAAGTAATATTTTGCATTTTGCTCCCCTTACCCCCCCCCCCCCCCCTCTCTTCTGCAAGTTTAAAGCAATAAATTATTCATTGCTTCATATACATATTACATGTATAGTGATGGAATAAAATGGATAAAAAAAGAAATGAAAAGGAGAATGACAACATAATTTACAAAATTATACTTAAAAAGGAGAAAAGCTCATTGTGGCCAAAGGAGACAAAAAAACTTGCGCACATGGAAAAAAATTAAGGAGACAGACAAGTTTTAAGTTGGCTTCTCCCACAATGCAGTTACAAAATATGGCAGGTGTGGTAGATTCTGAACGATGGTCTGTAGAAGTTTAAGGCTAAAGGCAAATATTTATGAAACTTCAGAAACAGCCAAGCCAAGTCAGAGATGTATTGTTTTTTATCTACAAGGGATTCAATTTTCAAATTTAAGAATATTTTCTACTTTTAAAATTTCTAATAGTGTTTAGCAGGAGCTCATCAAGGGGAGCCTCGATCTCCCATACTTGGCCCAGGAGTTAACCCTTTCCAGAGTAGATTTATTTATAGAACGCCTCCCTTGGGAGATTCAGCATGCCCAGTGTTGTAAAATTCATTCTCCCTTGGGAGATTCAGCACACCCACTGTTGTAAAATTCATTCTCCCTTGGGAGATTCAGCACACCCACTGTCGTAAAATTCATTCTCCCTTTGGAGATTCAGCATGCCCAAATTTGTAAAAGCCAATTTAAACAGAGCTCTCTCCTGCACTGTCAAGGGAAATATGATACCTTTTGTGAGAACAACCTGTTCCTGTCCCTAAAAATAAAATTACTTAACTTGAGAAAGGGTTGACTCAAGGAATTAGTGGAGATAAAGGCTAGCCTTGATGAGTCCCATATACAATGTATAGGGGGTAGTTTGTTTTGGGACTTGTTCTCTTTGCTAACAAAGAAATATAATAATTTTGGGTTTTTTGTTTAGTTTAGCATGCAGTATCCTAACTCGTTAACCTGCCATTTAGATGTGGATGTTGCAAATTGGTATAAAGTTCTGTAAGTGTACTCACAGGGAAGTGATATCCAGCTTAATTAACCCTTTGACACCCAAACAGGCCTAAATCCGCAAGACTTATTTTACTCTGTATTTTTACTTATTTTACTCTAGTATTTTACTCTGTCTGACACCACACTTGGTATTTTACTCGTCAATGGGGAACCCCCAGGAGTCAATAGGTTAAACACTCACTGAAAAACTATGTCCCCATCAATTAACCGTTAAACAGTCTGAATTCCAGTGCTTTTTGTTATTAATTTTTCTTGTGACTGTGTTGGAACTGGGCATCCAAATATTGGTGTTTATCAATGGAAAATGTTACTGTCATAGATGACGTGACATAAATTGTTGTTGTTACATTATATTTACTTTCTTGTCAAGACCATCAATTCTTTCATGAAAGCTACTTGATTAAAGGACAGGAATAGAAAACAAAACAGTTTCTAAAGGTAGAAGTGATCCTCACACTCATCTGGACAATTTAAGCATTTGTCTCCTAATAGACACCTGAAAAATTCAGGCAGCTTCAACAGGATTCAAACCCATGACCTCTGCGATGCGGGTGCAATGCTGGTGCAATGCTGGTGCAATGCTCTACCAACTGAGCTATGAAGCCACTCATTTGGGAGCAGGTCAATTTGTTGGGCTTATCTATACTATACACATATAAATGGATACTGGCGAAATGCTGGGGGTAACCCTGCGATGGACTAGCATCCCATCCAGCAGGGAATATAAATACTCCTTAGTTGCTTCATGGTAAGGAAACTGGAGATGAGCGCCGGCCTGATTTGCCTTCTGGCTCGTAAGCAGTGACTTTACCTTTTATGTATACACTCAGTAATTCCTGTGAAAGGACTCAGTTTTCAATGGAAATAACAGAGGGTCCCCAATAGGGTTTTCGGGACCCGGGATTTGGCCTTTTTGTAGCCCTAGATTAGGGATTCTAAAGAAATATGGGAGGGGGTTTCAGGATTGCATTTATGGAAGGACGGGATCTGGGAAATTGTCACTTTGAAGCTCTGAGATCCGGGATTTCTGATGGCGAGAAATTGAAAATAACTCAACTTTTGTCTTCAGGAACAACAGAAAAAAAGTGGAATTTTCACTGAGCATTCTCCACCACGCTGACACGTGCCTTTTGTGATCCCAATAGCGTGCTCTTTGTCTTGAACTGTGGCCGTAATGAGATCCAGTTACACAAAGGCCTCATGACCTTTGTTACATGAACTTGTAACCACATCATGTTTTTTCACGAAAAGTGGCTTGTTTATGCTGTATCGCGTAGGCCAAGATTATATTCTGGTTTTTGAAAATGTCGGACAGCACCGACAATGCTGTTTGTGACGTACATGATATTATTGGTTGTGTGGCTCATTTTTATGAGAAAGGAAAGAGTGGAAATTAGAAAGAAATACATTCAAATGAAAGAAGACATTGTTAATTGAACAAGCAAACAAACACCACCCCACAATTAAATGTACAGTTCAAATTTCAGATACAGAAACGACATTGGGATTACAAAGGAGAAAGGCTCAAGAGCAATTCAGTCCTTGATGTGCACATGCACTTCAAACCTACTGAAAAAAGTCATTTCAACATAAGCACTTCTCCTCGTGCCACCCACCAGGAGTCAAAAAAGGCTTGGTGAAAGGTGAAGCTCTGAGACTTCTCAGAACAAACTCTTATCCCAAGGATCTTGACTGTTCAAATGACCCTAACAGAAGAGCAATTCAAGCTAAAAACAGGAAACTGGCACTCCTTCAAAAACCACAGGAGAGCAAACGAATCTTGCCTTTCCTTACACAATACCACCCAGCATAGAGCGATAACTAATGCTAAAAGAAATCTAAAAAACCAGCCCCTAATGTATTACAAAAAGAGGGCAGCCAGTCAAATATGTACTCATGAGAGCCAAATTACAAAACTGAAAGGCTAAAACATGCGCTAGGGAGTTGTGTAGGCCTGTCTCTCCGGTACACTAATAAACTTACAACCGAGTTTAACAAAGTGGAAAATATGAACAGAGTTTCAAAACTGTGATGGCATGCAAATGCTTCAATTGAGGTCAATAATTGGATCATGAAGGGTGGTGGAAAAAAATAACAAGGTGTATTCTAAATCAACTGTTGTTGTAATTGACGACAAGGTTTGGACATCAAGCTGTGACTTCATGACCAGGATGGGGATTGGCAAAAAAAAAAAATGGTAGACACAATTTTGACATCATAGTTCCAGACTGGTACATGTACGTGTTGAACTGAAAGATATCAGGTTACAGGTATAGATTATTGTTGATATTTGGTTTAAGAACGTTCTTGCCATCATTTTTCCTAACAGACAAAAGATTTTGTTTCTATTGTATTGTATGTAGGAAAAGGGTGGCTAGCTCAGTCATCCTTTCATCACTGAATTGTTGTCGAGTTTTAATACCATTCTGACTTAAACCGATTTCCACCTTATTTGGTTGAAGTGGCAGTGTTGGTGGTTTACAATCTCATGGGATCTCCATGCCTATGTTAATGTGATAAAACAGGAAAATTAAACAAGAATTACCTTCATTCGGAATTTTATGGAAATACTATTGCATGACAAGAGGCATAGGAGGTCTCATACCTGCCTAAAACCCTCCCTCTTGGGGGTCCCAATCATTCATTCTATACCAATGTACATTGTATTATGACTAATGCTGTCCTAATACTTACACGCTGCAACATCTCACGTGATCTCTCTCCTATGGCTTTTTAATTTGTGGTCATGAAATAAAATTTCCAACAAACTTTTACAAAAGGTAAGTTTCAAATGTATGACAAGTTTCTAAGTATGCGCTTCATAGCCCCGGGAAGAGGGGAGGGGGGGAACTCCCATATAAAAAGGGGAGGGATGATTGTCAAAAGTTTTAAATTAAACCCCTAAAGGAGACCAATTTGGGCATGGCCCAGGTTTTTTTTTTTTGGACCCCTAAAAGAGACGATATTAAAACACGGATACATAAAAAGTACAGTGTCTTCTAATGACAGCAAAGACATTTATCATCTAATACTTTCACTACTACGTGAAAAAATATAAAAGTGTAAATATACCCCATTCACCCCTAAACTGGCCGAAACCGGCCATACTAGATATTTTACTCTGTCTAACGCCAGACGATTTTACTCATCCATGGGGAACCCCTAGGATTCAAGGGTATACACTTTTAGATTTCTTTGCGCACAACCCTAGAGGAGACCTCAACGGCTATTTATGATTGCATTTTGCCCAGAACACCCTAAGTGAGACTAAAATCCGAAATTAATTTTACACCCCTAAGCGAGACGACAAGCATCTTTCCCCTTTTTATATGGAAGTTCCCCCCTCCCCCCCCACCCCCGAGTTCATGGCTCAGTTGGTTTAGAGCATTGCACCACATCGGAGACGTCATGGGTTAAAATCCTGTTTAAGCCAGGTGTCAACCCAACCCACAGGCCTGTGACCTGCAACCAACAGGCATTGTGTGCTGTGGAACAATTTTCATCTATGAAAATCCTGTGAAAGCTGAAATTTCATCCAATTAGATTGCTAACGATATGACAAAATGGTTGAAAAGCCTGTCAGTTGAAGCTGGGCCTTAAAGAGACAATTGTTTAAATTGTCCAGATAAGTGTGAGGGTCGCTTCAATCTTTCGAAGGTAAGTTTCATTTAAAATTGATATTCCCAGTTCGTAGTCAGTGTATAATCTACTCACTCGTGATGTCACGATATCAAAAGACAGTGAAACCAAAATGGCGGATGACGTTTCAAATTTCAACCGGCTTTAGTCGCAAGATAGAAAACTCTGGTTCCGGAATACTAGGTATTTAGACTTAATGAAAGACTACACGGGAAAAATGTGTTAATGGTTTACAGTGCCCTTTAAGTCCGCACATATGCAAAACAATGAATATCGCTTTCGTTATGAAATAACTGTGATAACACAAAAAATCGTAAAATAGCAGTTTAAGAAAGCTCAAAATCCTTTAGACGACGATAAAGGAATACCGGCACCAGGAGCTAAGATCTGCTTACCCTTTTTCCTGTAGAAAGGCGTCATTAATTTGAATTTCGCGAAAGAGTCGCAGAGATCATCACTTATTTCACTTTCGAAGTGACTTCTGGTAGAGAGCGTGAGGGTGATATGCGTGACACTAAAACGTCATTTCCGAAAAAGAAAAGTAGGACCCCTGGACCCCTGGACCCCTGGACCCCTGGACATGGAATTAACTGAACTTAAAAAGTAAATTAAGGACAATAAACACTGTGTGATACGATAACTAAGTCCACGCAGATATGACTGTCGAAAGTAATTACGCGATTGCAATTGCTACGCTTACCTTATTGGTTTAAAAATCTCGCCCCTGTTTTATTATAGTCTATCAACAATTAAAAGGAAAACCAAAACCAATCGCGAATTTGGATTGGTTCATTGCACTTTTTGCACCT
>NC_090894.1:7953180-7955680 GCF_036669925.1 Montipora capricornis
GCAAAGACAAAGCCTTTGTTCCCCACGGACTCCAAAATGGCCGCCGAGTGATAAAGGTGAATTCCATCGGAACCCTCATTAAATCTGGAGGTGTCCCACAAGGCCTTTCCTTTTTCCTATGACAGCGTTCTCCCTTTATCTTACGCCATTTGTTTGTTGTCGCTGTCTATTGTGCTCTTGGTCCCAAAGTGTGATATACTGATCCGCTCGTAGCTGTTCAACCCCGGCCAGCCCTTCTTCTGGGTACTCTGAATCAACCCCATAACCTGTGATGTAAACTTTTGAGTCTTTGATCTGAAAAGAGACGGGCAGTGAACAGTGTTTTCAGACAGACTCCAAATTTTGAAAATGGCTGTTGTCATTCAAGGAACTTTATTCAAAGGCCCAGGAGACAGCTTCAACATTTGCTTATACATTACAATACATACTTAATTGACCGCTCCCCATAGGGGCTTTTCAGGGCCAATGAAACAATCAACGAAACAACAGAACACAACAACATCAACTGTTAAGAATCCCAACTGGCCAGAGGCAAACAAGTTGGCTATTTACAAGTGCAGCTGGGAAGAACAAATTCAGCGAGTGGTCAGAACGGGTCTTGAACCCGGGATCTCCGGATCTCAAGGCAAGTGCCCTAACCACTGGGCCACACTGCCTCCTTCATCATCTGCTTCAACATCCCTTCGATTTTGTTCAACGATGATGAGCGATGTTGACTGATGGGGTGGGCAAACGGTTTCAACACGCTTCTCAACTCATTCAACATCGATTCAACTTCGTTTCAACAAGGTTGAAAAGAAAGGGGGAGGGGACGGTTTCATTATCGCTGTTCAACAAAATTGAACGCATGTCGAAGCCCTTTTTGCCCGGACCTTAAGTGTCTAGTCGTTCTAGCGCTGCAGCACTATTTTGGGGACACTGGGAAGATGTTGGCTTTTGAGGAGAGGGAAAAACCGGAGTACCCGAGGAAAAACCCCTCGGTGCAGAATAGAGAACCAACAAACTCAACTCACATATGAAGCCGAGTCTGGGAATCGAACCCGCGCCACAACGGCGGAAGGCGAGTGCATGCTCTCACCACTGCGCCATCCCTGCACCTGAGGCCAGGAAGAAAGAGGTTCCTAAGATAGTTAATATCCCCTTTTTCTCAAACTTCGCTTTAATCAGATACTTAGAAAAAAGGAAAGCAAATAAGGCAAGGGTACCTTGTGTTTCTCGACATAATCCACAACTTCTGTGAACTGAGAAACCAAAAGGAAACAAAAATTATTAGATTTTATAAGTTTAAGAGAACAAATACCAACTCTTACTTGAACACCGCATAAATTTGATGTAATGTAGATCGACATTAGCCGGCAAACATTGTTGTATAAAACAAGATATCGGCCATCTTTAAAGTTCAGTAGGCGTGCAGTTACTTGATGTGGTTACTCTCTGAGCGTGCAAATTAGGTCCAGAGATCGATATCGAGATTTTGTCAAGTGCGTGAAAAAGAGGATAAGGATAGGGTTAAGGAAGGAAGGAGGGGGGGGGGGGGGGGGGGGGGAGACATGGGGATCAAACTGATGCCTTGTTTCCTGGAATCTGGTCTCTTGCCTTCGGTTCCTCTGTCTTACGCCCCCCCTTCTTCCGCGTTACTGCGGCTCCCGTTGAAAAACGCACCTTTTTCTAAGCATATATACACCTTGGGACTTTTTTTGACAATTTTAAACTAAGTGAGCCTGTTTTCTAAATCTTAAACGAAGTGAGCCTGTTTTCTAACTCTTTCTTTGATAGAATAAACGTTAGCCCAACATTGTTGGGTATTTTGATAGTACACAACATGGAAAGCAATAAAATTCTCCTAGGCGTACACCAATATCGTTATGTCAAGATCAGGCCATTTCCGAGTTGCTGTTTGTCTCGATTTCGGACTGAGTCTTGGGACCATTGTAAGTCCCAGGAGAAACTGGAAACAATGCTTATTTAAAATTTGGGTGGACAAACAAAGAGTATGATGGTATTTTCCGTTTGGGCACTAGGCCATTTTCGAAATAAATATTCAGCTTGATAGTGAGGCAGTGAGGACAAAAACAATAGAAACACGTTGGAATAAAGGTGACAAATATTTGCATATCATCCACTTTCCTTTGTCCTCTAAAACTCTCTTTTAAGCTGAATTCTAATTTATCGAAAGAGGCCTATTAGGAAATATGGGAGTTTGCAAAGTGCCCGACAACACCACAAAACAATGACTTCATAAAGGAGGAAAAAATAACCATGCTGCACGTGCGGCACACGTTTTTGTGTGTTAAATAACCAAATTTGCACCCTGCGAGCAGAGCCTCTTTTTTGTCTTTTTCTTTACTGAGGAGGGGAAAAGGAGGCTCTGCCTGAATCGTGTCAACTCTTTGAAGCCTCCGCAGCCCGAGCTTCTGGACTAGTCAATCTTGTTTTCTCTCGTCAGACCGGTTTTTCCAGTGCGAGCGTCCGTTTAGTGACAAAACCGATGGTTATAATT
>NC_090894.1:7960680-7998180 GCF_036669925.1 Montipora capricornis
TTTCGTTAGTTTTCCATTCCCATAATGCAACACGTTTTGGGTTTTTTTTTTGCACAAAAACAATACAAGTCATTTACTCTTCAGTGAACTGAATATCCATTGCTTGAATGCAAATAACCCCTTCTAAAATGAACTATATTATGGGATTTGTGAAAATAGCGAATCTGTGAAGATCTAAGTCCGATACACCAAGTAATCTTTGTGCAATTAGGAATTTGAAATTTCATAAAGAATGTAATGGCTAACTTTCGCTTTGTCATCCTATGATATGTCAGATGGATAAGATTTCAATGACTATGAAAACATAAAGACTAAAAGTTGGGAGCGGAGCTAAGTTTTTATAGCAAGCCGCCTTCCTTTGAAAAATCGTACATTTATAAGACGAAATGCAAACATTGAAGTCAGCAAAAATTTCCCTTTGGTTTAAGTTCCTTCCGCTCCACTCCTCCCTCCTTCCTACATTTCCTACCTGTTGTACCAGTGCCAGTCCCGACGCAGTAAAGCTCCACTTTGCTCTGATTTGCTGTTAGTTCTTCTCTCAGAGTACTAAGAACGCGACGCATTTCGGGACGGGAACTTTCTGGCTTCACACACTCCTCAACGATAATCTTGAGCTTCGTGGCCAGTTCCTCGCCAAATTCATCAAAGCAAACTTCCTGGGAACGAGTGTTAGAATGTCTCAAATTCCCGTATTTCCATTTTTTATCAATTTTTGTTACTCGAAGCTTCAGTATCGGAGAATTTGCAAAATGTTCAGCATTATGGGCTTTCTGGAAAATGCAAATTCACGGGGACTGTTCAGTTCCTTACTTATCGCAGAATATTCTAGATGGTGAATTTACCGAAAGTATAAGCTACACTCATGGACAAAAGTGTTGGGAAGGTAGCTTCATGTTACAGATAACCCCCCTCCCCCTTTTCAATGTTGGATTTTCCAAGGGAAAAAAAATGGTGACTTTTCTTACCTGAAGAACTCTAACATTAAATATGGGGGAGGGGGCCACAAGAGCATGATATTACCCAAATATATCAGCCAATAGTTAGAAAAATCGAATTAGGTGTGAAGTGAACTGATGCCAGCAACCTTCCCAACAACTTTTGAGCACGATTGTAGTTAGTTAGAAAGGTTGACTGCTCGTTTTTCTAGCTACCGTCTTCAGTCACCTTAGGAAAGGCATAGCGAAAACAGAACTTCGATTGTGATGATGATGATAATAATGCTCTACTAATTGGGAAGACTAAATCGAATCGAATCAAATCACATGAAATTATTGCAAAGCATATCAGTGTTGGGTTTCACATGAGAGGCGGAAACCAGAGCACCTGGAGGAAAACCTTTCGGAGCAGAGTACAGGAGCAACAAACTCGCCCACTTGTGATGTCGAGTCGACACAACACTGTGTTTTCCATGCTCCGCCGTGCACCGCGACTATTCCCCCCTCCCCCCCCCCCCCCAAACAAGAAAAACCTCAAGGAGCATAGCAGAGAACCAAAACTCTCAACCCACAGGTGCACATGTGACGTTGAGTCCAGGGATCCAACTCAGGCCACACTGATGGAAGGCGAGTGCTCTGACCACTGCGCCAACCCTGTTTCCAAAGGTTTTTCATAACCACTCCATTGATTTCCGATTTTTCTCTCTCTCTCTCTCACTCTCATACCGGAATAGTTGGTTTTTCTCCTTGCTCCTTCCTCTTCATCACATCGACATCTTCAGAAATGTGACCAAACACATCTTGGCCACTCAGTACCTCAGTTAAGCACAGACCTAAAGGAAAAGAGATTAAAATTTGAAAGCAGCTGCTTGATCTGTTACATGGCCGGTCAACATAAAAAGGTTACAAGCACGAATTCTGGGCCCGGTTTTTCAAAAGCCGATTAACGCTAAAACCAGATAAAAATATAAACAAGGAGATTATTTCTCTAATACCAAATGATGGTCAAAGCTGATAATAGGAAAAACTTTACATTAGAAGAAGTCAATCTTGAAAAGCAGAAAATAAGTGAAAGAAACTTTGATCAAAAAATTGAAAACATAAAAAAAAAAGTTTACGCTAATCCTGGATTAAGTTAATCGGCTTTCGAACAACCGGGCCCAGGGCCACAACTACCATATCTTTTCTTGGAATTATCATTTTCATAGAACGTAAATATTCAGAAAAGTTTTCCCTCCAATTATTGTGACTCTTAACCAATCAAAGCACGATGCCTTCGTTGACGTTATTAATGCATAACTTAAATGAAAAAAGGAAAAAACCAAAGGGCCTCCCACACAGACACTCTTAGGGCTTCGTCACACGTTCCTCGCCCAGAACGCGTGACAAAGCCCTAAGAGTGTCTGCGTAGGAGGCTAGAATCTGAGCAATAACGACCACAGACACGCAACCTCAACGTCACAAAATCATACCACACACCACAGTTTCTTGATCAACGTTATTGATAATCCTTTTAAAAAAAGTCGACTCACCAAAGCTGTAAACGTCAGCTTTCTTGGAGTAATGGCCTCGTGATTTCCGGACTTCTGGCGCCATGTAACGCCAAGATCCCATCATACTTTTCGTCTGCTTTGTTCCTTCAGTGGCAAGAGCCAAACCAAAGTCCCCAAGCTTCAAGAGTTTATGATCCTTTGACAGCTACAAAAGACAGTTACAACCACAGAATAAAGACATCAACGCTTTCAAATACTTTAATCTCAACTAACGTTCTGTAACACCAGGGCCGTAGCCAGTATGAGGCAAACAGAAGCACTAGCCTCAGTCCTTTTTTCGTGATCTTTTTTTTAAATAAACCGTGGCTTTAAAATGTACTCATCATAAACGCCTAAATTACCTAGGGAAATAATTTAAACATGGACATTGCCTTGGTCACAACTTTTTTTCTGGTTACGGCCCTGAACACTGTCAGGTTGTCACATTTTGGTCATCATTTAGACGTGCCACCATTCTTGGCCAACATTCGATTCCATTTGGCATTCTCTTTGAATGATGTTCAGTGAATGGACTCATTTTCAATATCCTTACGAAGATACGAACAAGTTCTCCATTTCAGGAATCGCATGCAATTGAGCGAATGGACGAAACGCGGGGGGTCTCTCTTCCTCACTCCTCTGTGTTGTGTCGCCCATCACCCAAACACGACAACTCGCAATTTCAAATCACTAACCATACACTAACTGGAGGGCTGGGTCGCAAACTAAAGCCTTACTAAAATGTTGTCTGGCTTGACGTCTCTATGAATGATGTTCAGCGAGTGAAGATGTTCAATTGCCGAGCCAATGTGTTCAATGAATCTGACTGTAAACTCTTTCCTTTCTCCTCCATCGAAGTGGTTTTTCAAGAACGCCTTTAAATTTCCTCCTTCCACCAACTCCATCACAATGGCCAGTTGATTGTCGATCGCAATACATTCAAAAACCTCTACGATATTAGCATGCTTCGCTTTTCTGTCGAAATTAAGAAAACATAATTGAAGTAATACACCTGTCCTACGTTAAATTATTTAATCTTATTTAATCTTATTTAAACCGGTGTGAATAAAAGTTTTAAGCGAACTTATAAGCAGCTGAGTGCAGGGGAAACCCGAAAAAATTATATAACAACGATTTTATTGCAGCATATCTACAAAGTAGACATCTGCCAAACTAACTAATGACATTTACTACAAAACTATAATAACCATGTATACTTTTAATTAAATACTATTAATAATGTTTTCAGTGAACAAATATAAAAGAGAATACGATAAAAGTGCGAAAGAAACGTTCAGGCTTAAATTAGGCGTGTGCTAGCCCTGGTACTTAGGATTTTAAAGCATTCGTTTCTGAAAAGTCCAGGGCACAAAATTAACTGTTTTCTCAAGGAGTCATCTGGCTCCTAATTTTTTTTAAGTGGCCACCAGGTCCATAAAGTTAGTAGCCATTTTTTTCTCAGAAGCAAACATTTACATAAAAATGAATTTAAAAATGCCGATTTTAAAATTTAAATCATTCAACAATGACTCCAAATGAGAGCATGTGCAAAGGGCCATTATGGAATTTTGGGAGCCTGCAATTCGCATTTCCAGCAAAACGGACATTGCATTTCACAATAACTTCAAAAAAATAAAAGATGGCGTACAATTTTGCTACAAACCTCAGTCGCTCGCACTGATTTCATTAGGGCTTTATTTAATTGCACAGTATATTAAAATAGAATTTACGGAACCCGAAGAGTTCTGGTCGCCAACGTGGCGACTAACTTTTGAATCTTGGTCGCCAGGACCATAAACTTAGACGCATTGGCGACTTATCGAGCGCAATTTCGTGTCCTGAAAACGCTAACACCGGGGCGTGATCTGACGTGTGCAGGAAGGGCATTAAATAGATTTGCCACCGCGTCCTGAAATGTATTCCTCAGTAGAGAAATCTCCGGCCAACTAAGTAGCATTGCTAGACCGCAGTGTACGTCGGGGACTGTGGCTCGGCAGTTGCAAATATTCTAGCCAAGTGTCACTGAAGAGAGCACGATGTCCAAGCTAAAGAATGTTTAGCTTTCGGCTATAAGAACCCTACGGCGCATGTTCTCCTATATAGAAATTCCCAGAGCCTAGGGTCATGCGCAGACATAAGATCCGAGGCTCCGGTGACGAGAACGTCCCGTTGGGGGGCTGGTCTGTGGTCAATTGCGAAATCAAGTTTATCCCGTACGAGTTGTAAAACTATTGGTAAAACTATTCGGAAAATCCCCGTAGGAGGGCCATACGCATTAGCGCGAGCAGGGCTAGAAAAAGCCGTACAGCGCTGCTAAGAACACGTACTGCTCCGTGCGACGCGATTTTAGAGGATTTCGTCGCTTACAAACATCCAAGTTATTTACAGCCAGAAGAGCAAATGCAAACAACATATGTGCAAATGTCTGTTACATCTTTTGTCTAAACTTCATCTTCTGAGTGCTCATGAACAGTGTAAAGAGCCCATATGATAAAATGCTTATTGACTGACTTTCGGTCGAGTCGGACAGGAAAATATTTGTCCCTCAGTCATGGCGCACGGACCTCACGCCATGACCTCACGCCATGACCTCGGGCCAAATATTTTCCCGTCCGGTCCTCCCACTCAGTCAATAAGTAAGTAATATTTGAATTGTGGAATAGAACGGATTTTTTTGGGCTTACTGCAACAGCTTAAGTTGCTCACTAACTGCAATAACCTTTCCAACTCTCATTTCAATAAAACGTTTCTTCCTTTATCCACAACATTGTCTGCTGATCACGTGAGTTACATCATTCTATAGACGCCAACGAGTGGTCTATAAACTGCGTTTTTGCACTGGTCGTTTAAAATAACTGGAAAACACGCTTATTCGTCAAAAATAGGTGCCCAAATGGTGTCATTAACCACCCACCTAAGAAGGTCCACCTCTCTTTCAAAGTACTTGACCTGTTTCAAGTTTTCCACATCTTTAAGAATCTTGACTGCAACTGGATATCCGTCTTTCGTAGACCTGAACACTGTTCCAAAGTTGCCTGCACCAATTGGCTCCAAGGGGCCGGGATCCAATTGGCTTCTCACCTTGTGGCTAACTCGAGTCAAAGTCTCCAGCTTTTCCAGGACACCATCCTGAAAAATGAAATCCAGAGCTGGTACATCACGTCAATAAGGACAATTTTGGGCAAACACGCTATCTGTTAGTTGACTCAACCGACACCTCGACGGTTCATCAGTCAGCAGCCCGTTTCTCGAAAGTCCTGAAAACGTTTCGGGCCCGAAAAGCCATTTGTGAAACTACTAACCGCTTGTTTTGGAAAGCCGATCTTTTAACATGTTTTCAAGGTAACAAAAACAAAAATTACTGTGAGATTTGACGACTTAAATCCTCTCCGTTCTTGAGATACAAGGGAAGGGTTGCGACACCCGAAAATGGCCCGTCAAGTTTCGGGACTTTCGAGAAACGGGCTCCAGGAGCCTACTCCATGCAATACTAGGTCGATGTAACGGCAGTTTCACCGATGAAGCTATTTTATTAGACGAGTTCTTCAATAGGATTTGGCTGGTACGAGTGACCATTCTCATTTCCCACGGGTAATAATTTTTCAAGCAAAACTCATGATTGGCTGGAAAGGTCTGCTTTCGCGGGAAAATCAATATAAAAATAACTCGCTCTGTATAAACGCCGTTCCACAGATACAACCAAGTTGTACGCACCCAGTAGTCCAACATAGGCTCTTGCATCAGTGTAATGTTTCCTTCAGATAATAATTCAAGATGAAAACGATAAATGAACGATTTTAATAAATTCATAAATATCGGTAACAGGAACCGCTATGAAGGAAGGAGAAACCATTTAGTCAGTGAGTTCAGAGTCAACTCTTGACTCTGAAGATGACTTCCTCTCAGGTTGTCGAAACGTCAGCCAATGTCATCGAAAACAGTCCTTCTTAGGACTACACTGACCCGCACGATCACACTTAGTCCTGAAGAATTTAAACGCAAAGTAAACGGGAAGACTAGTTGTTTATTTCACCCTTTTTTACCTTTTTTCTGCAGATAAGTAAGCTGTGAATTCCAGATATCCATCTGAACTGAATCGAAGATGAAAATGGAATATTTTTTCCGTTGCCAAATTTGTAGGGCATCACTTAGGTAATGGAAATATTCGAGTATTTGAGGGGTTACTTACATTTTGACGTATTTATGAGGCCACAAAAATCCGTATTGATCATTCGATGAAGGTCGGCCATTTTGGCTGTACTATAGCAGGCTTGGGCGATAAGCATACCGCAAATAGTGATTAGAAGTTGGCCTTG
The DNA here is from genome assembly GCF_036669925.1 of Montipora capricornis. Taxonomy (NCBI): domain Eukaryota; kingdom Metazoa; phylum Cnidaria; class Anthozoa; order Scleractinia; family Acroporidae; genus Montipora; species Montipora capricornis. Next base: position 7,967,464 of record NC_090894.1, read on the forward strand.
TCGTGAGGGAAATAAGTGTTTAAGGCACATGCGCGTTTGGCAGGGATTTGCCCATATATGTAGTTCCAGGGATAAAAATGCAATTTCTTTTATAATACCCAACTTGTTGTAAAAATGACCGAGGATGACTAGCTGGCTAACTTACTTCAATCGCAGAGATGCCAAATCTCTCCTTTATGTCAGCGTTTTCTTTCACGAGAGCATCGGCCAACTTTAGAATGGAGTCTTCATTACTCCATGCGTTTGCCCGGCTTCTTTCATAGACCTTCCGTTTGTTCAGGACTTCTTCTCCATTGATATTAATCAGGTGATTCGCAAATTTCCTACTCTGTGGAGAGGTAGCTGTCTCTGCGTAACATATTGCCTCGTCTTGGCCACCTGCAAACGAGGCAAAAGCATAAAACTGAAAACATGAAAAGCTGTATGGATGGTCTCGCCGCTGTTATCAGTCGATATTGCCATCGTCGTAGACGCTTATTTCCATTTCGTAAACAAGCGATGCCATTTTTGACGGTTAATGTCAATCTTAGTAAACAAGCCTTTTTATTCGGTTCGCTTTCAATAAATTGTTAAGGCCCGTGCAAACGCTCCCAACATTGTTGGGCCCAACATGTTGCGAGCGTTTGCACACCATGTTGTGTGTTGTTGCGACGTATTGGAAGTTGTTGGATGAAGTTTGAAACTGGTCAAACTTCAGAGCCAACAAGTGCCAACATTTCTATTGTTTCGTGGTCATCGAAGCGTGGTCCAACAATGTTGCGTTCGTTTGCACAGCACATCCAACAATGTTGCGCCGGCGCACGCGCATTACATGCCACGTATCCACACAAATACATGCGAACAAGAAATCAACATGGCGTCAGAGATGGAAAACGTCCCAGAGTCCTTTGTATTCTCACCTAAAGACCCAACACCTTGCGACTTGTTGCGAGCGTTTGCACACATCGGCTAATATCGCGCAACAAGAGACAACATTGTTGAGCCCAACAATGTTGGGTGTTGTGGCGAGCGTTTGCACGTACGGGCCTTTAGGGTTAGTTTCATTTAAATATTTCAAAATTGCAAATTTTACGGTACTGTGTTGGTAGTGTAGAGGTTAAGTGCATTTGCCGTAAATCTATTAAACCGAGTGCAACATCGTTCGATCAACTTTTTTCTAATTTTTTTCCTAAGGTTTTTTCTTAGTTTTTTTTTATTCTAAGTGACATACGGGGCTAATCTAGTCCTAGATTAAGTATTTTTTTCCTCATTTTCAAACGACAAACTTCACAGTGGAAATTGTTCTCGTCCAAATGGCATCGCATGTTTACGAAAGGGAAAATTGCGTCGTCGACATGAACACCTTGAACATCGTATGCCCAGACAGAAAGAAACGATATATCACTTGTCAAAATATAACTTTGCGCTACAGTACCGGTATCATCTTTCGTGATCAATCCATCTCGTTCACGTCGTACAGTTGTAAACAGATTATTCTAAAAAATTGGGTACGATCGCGAGCGGTTTCAGGGTAAAAAACGGAGAGTGAAAGGTCTACATTTCTATGCTCACGTTGTCGTCAAAACCTCAAATTGGTGATTTCACGTCGTTGTTGTTCAGAGCACCGCACGAATTTGTGCTAAAATGCGTGCGCACGTGCAGCACGATTATTTTTCCTCTTTTAACCAATGATGATATTCTCAGTGTTTTGTGGCGTTCTCGTTGACGTCACGGTACCCGTCGTCGTTTCTTAAACTCCCTATGGTCGTCATCATAATCATCGCAGTCGTCACAAACGTCATCATCTTCGTCATCGTTTCTGTCGTCATCATCATCATCATCGTTGTAGTGGCCACAAATATCACCCGCCGGCAGCAAGTTCTCCATTCAAACAAGGACATCCAGACCGATCATATGCTAGCAAGGACCACAACATGTACACCGAGAACTCCGAGCACTACTCTCTCGAAAACGGTGCTTGTGATATTTTACGTTAACAGAGGTTATGAGACGGGGCCTAAGATTTATAGTCCTTATCCAAGTAGACTTGAAAGTCAAGCCATTTGCAGATGTAATTACAAGCAGCCACTATTTTCTCCTAATTTATTTTTAGACCTCTGCCATCCTGCACGGAAGTCCGTTGCTCAACGAACCGAACCAACCGGACAGCGTTGTGTCCTGGAATGCACAGGATTCCTGACTTACCTTTCAGGCGTATTAAAGCGAAAGTTTCCTTCTCAACTTCCTGTTTTTTGTACGTTTCCTGGTCACCAACGATGCGAATTTCCAAGGAGCTTTTGCTTCGCAGAAAAGACTTGCAAAGCAAAATGGCCTCCGCGTATTTGCTGATTGAAATTGTGCACTTCTTCAGGTTTTTTTGCCTTTCCTCCCCAGAACGTTCTTCCTTCTTCCATAATTCTATCTCGTTCATGACACCGTGGTAAAAGAAAAGTGCTGTCACGTCCGTCCTGGATTCTTCTATCAGCTGGCAGGAAAAAGGAACCGTTTGAGTAAAAAAAAATAAAAAATAGGACAAATGGAGTCAAAAATGCGGACATGGTGCTACTAGTTGCGGCCGATCCCCAAAGGAATAGTAGAACTCAACGATCAAATATAACAACAGGCTCTGGGGGAAATAACGAAATATCTTTCAACAGAGAAAAAGATGTATATGTAGGAGCCCATGAGTAGGAGCTTGCCTCTCTCATACACGCTCTTATGAGTCAACCTTTGCGCGTATCTTTCTATTTTTGGAACGCCACGAGTTTCTCGGCTCTGCACACACTGTTTTAAAAGGCCAATCAGAGTAAAGTCATTGTCTAACGAAGACAAATGAAGCAGTAAAACTGTATTTAAATCGTGCAAATTGATGTAAATCTGAGTCTCCTGCTCAAGGGTTCGTTCTAAAAATAGAAAGATACGCGCAAAGGTTGACTCAAGGATCTACTGCATACGGAGGCTCCTACTAATGGGCTCCTGGTATATGCTAATCGGCTAGGAGAATTTCATAAAAATTGAAAAGCCCGAAGATTTTGGGGAATGCAAATGTTCGTCTCAACAGTTCGTGGCTGAAAGTCACCTTCCATTAACTTCCCAGCAAACTATCAGCTTGCCAAAAATACTAGCTAACCAATTTGCGAGCCGAAAAGTGCCACAATAACCAACCCTTTCGAAAACGTTAGAGGCTGTTTTTCCAAGTTGCAAATCTGTGTTCTCCAACATTTTTCAGTACATTTCAAGTTAAGGGAAAGCAAGAAAATTTATTCAAGTAACAAAAGGGAAACTTTCAAACTTTGATCGCTAAATTAAATCATTCACGTATTTTTGCACGAAACATAGCCAATTAAAAAACAGGATGGTGTGAGAAGAGAACTAAGACGAGTTTTCTCAGTGTACTTTAAAGTAAAAAGGCCTTTTGAGGCCTTTTTGTCGATGATGCTGTCTAAAATTTGTCGTAATGTTTTTGTGTTTTCAGTTGCCAAAGAGGACTTGAAGGACTTTAAATTCATCTTCCGAACAGCTGACTTCACAGCGTGGTCGAGAACAGAGGTATGTCCATTACTAAAGGTTACTTTAACCTTCGGGACATTTCTTACATTAGATTATGCATTATATTTTGCAATCCCTGCAATCCCGGAAATAAGAGGAGCAAACAAGATCAAAAACGCACAAGCACGCTTACTAGTCGATTTGACTCGGAAGATGGATGTTTTTCCTATGTTTATGAATAAAGTGTTTTGTGACTGCAAGTTGTTGCGATCTAAATCTGGATCTGGAACAAGATCTCCATCAGGATAACGATTATGATTACAATAACGACAACAATTTCAATTATGACTACCTTAACAAGGTTATCTCGCCTTGCTTTCATAGCAGCCATAGTCTGCTGCACCTTCTCTTCAGAAAAAACGCCTGAAAACGGAAGACCTGCTCACTGCATGTCGATTTGACTCGGAAGATGGATGTTTTTCCTATGTTTATGAATAAAGTGTTTTGTGACTGCAAGTTGTTGCGATCTAAATCTGGATCTGGAACAAGGTCTCCATCAGGATAACGATTATGATTACAATAACGACAACAATTTCAATTATGACTACCTTAACAAGGTTATCTCGCCTTGCTTTCATAGCAGCCATAGTCTGCTGCACCTTCTCTTCAGAATAAACACCTGAAAACGGAAGACCTGCTCACTGCATGTGGTAAAACATCATTTACATGTAATGTTGCAATCGACGGCGGACAACAGTGGTATTCGTTCTCCCCTCCCCCTCCACTAATGTGAAAATAACTTAACTCCTAATCTGTCATATCAGGATCCCAGGGTATATTTTGCTTCTGGTCATGTCTGCTTTAAGTTGAAAGGTTGGCTTATTTGGTAGCGCATCATGTATCTCCGTGCAGCAAATCGTGGACCAACACTTCGTTGCCCTAGGTTCTTCAAAAGAAGAAATACCCCTATTTTCCGGCAAAATCACTATTTACTGGAGCAATGCCACCAAATCCACTTAAGTTCCACTGAATAGTCGATTATCTTGTGGAGTGCCCTATTCGCCCTTTGAACAACTGCATGGGACCTGCGCTTAAACAGCATTTGCAAGTTCAAAGACTGAATAGTCGTCTCCGACAGGGACAAACGTCCTTAGGCTTCGTACGTCTCAACACTTGTTAATAAACCCAAACATTGCTATGTTTTCTGAACTCCATTCCTGGTGCTAAAACACTATGACCAAAATGTGATTTGTTTAGCGACAATGCCGTTGCCGAAAGCAAAAAGCAAAAATGATAGGTGGACATGTGGAAAAAAAATGACATAATACGTCTGCTCCGTTTTGCAACAGCTGGGAACTCAATACAGTACACGTTGCCCCTTTTAGAGCACCGACATAATTTCGAATCTAATTTAGATTTTGAAGGTTGTATTTGCCAAGTGGCATATCAGCCCGATTTTGATCTGTATTACTCAGAATAATCCAGTAACTGTCAATTATTCGTGTCATTAAAAAATGAAAAAAAAGCTTACCAAAAGGATCTTCAGTGAAAATGTTTTCAATCGTGGGACGTGAAATTTGCGCGAAGTATTCATCAGGCGAAAGAGCGTTTGTGATAGAGACCGTGTGGAACACGACTTCCGATGCCATTTTCTCCAGCGCTAATTGTTGCTGTAAATATTCAGCGCGTTGATGACGCAAATAAGATCTCTCATAAACCTGGATATAAAAGCAGAAAAATTTGATTCAGCTAAGAAGCCAGCTAGCCCGTCAGGTAGTACGTCAGCAAGTCTAGTTACCAGTCAATAAGCCAACCAGCCCGGCAGTCAGGGAGTCACTTAATCAATCGGTCAGCTGTCACTTAGTCGCTCGGTGAGTCAGTCAGTCATTACGTAAGTGTACGTCAGTCAGTCACTCAGTCATTTCTTCAGCCAGTCGGCCAGTCAGTCATTAAGTCTGTTAGTCAGTCACTCAGTCAGCCATTCAGTCAGTCAGTCTGTCCATCCGTCAGTCCGTCCGTCAGTCCGTCAGTCAGTCCGTCCGTCCGTCAGTCTGTCCGTCCATCAGTCAGCCAGTCTGTCCGTCCATCAGTCAGTCAGTCTGTCCGTCAGTCAGTCAATCAATCAATCAGTCAGTCAATCAACCGATCAGTCAGTCAGTCAGTCACTCAGTTAGTAAGTCAGGCAGGTAGTCATTTAGTCAATCGGTCATTCAGTCAGAAAGTCAGTCAGTCAGTCACTTAGTCAGTCATCCTGTCAGCTAGTCATGCAATTACTTAGACAATCGGCCAGTCTGTAAGAAAGTCAGTCAATCAGTCAGTCAGCTGATAGATTATAAAACAATGGGCTTATGCTAATCAGGCAAAAAATGTACAAAGATCGCCCTATATCCAGGATTGAAGATAATAGTATGCACGCCAATTTTAATAAGTCACGAAATGTTCTCTGAGACGACCTCGATCGTCCGGGTAGAACTCAGTTTTATCTGAAACGAATGGGGCGATCCGGACGATCATATGGAAACCAGAGCACTTGAAGGACTTTAAATTCAGCGCATGCGCATCCCGGAAATGAGAAGCGCAAACAATCAAACGAGCACATGCACGCTTACTTGATGATTTGACTGCGCGTGGATGTTCTTCCACGCAGTCAGTCAATCTGTCAGTCAGTCAGCCAGTCATTCATTCATTTAGTCTGTCAGTCAGTCGTGGAGTCACATAGTCAATCAGTGAGTCGTCAGAAAGTCAGGCAGTTCTCGGTCATTCTATTATTCCCTCACGAAAATAATATTGATTTTCTCACTTTTGACCTTCTGACATGCTTGCTTCGATTTGCTTTCGAATAGCATGCAGTTTAAATCTGAGGCGAGCAAGGAAACAACGTCTCTGATCTCTTTTAGCAGAAAGCTCTCTATGTTTCTTAGAAATGTAAGTATTTTTATTGTCATTGAACTTCAGAATAATGGGATGAAAGAAAAATCCATCGCTGTCCTCTAAAACACTTCAATTAATAATTCCTTACCTTTCCAGGTTGAATATTTTCTTCAATCGTCCCTGTACTTAAGAACTGCACAAAATCCCAAGGCTGTAAATTCGCCTTCAAAGTAAGCAGATTTCCATCTTTCTCCAGATCTGACTCGCTGTGAGTCTCAAATTTGTAATGTTTCAACTGTTATCAAACAAGATGAACAAATCAAATTGTTTAGGATTTCGCAATAAGGTCCACATGTACAGTTTTTGCTCATTTATTCAGTCGCTGTGACGAAAACAAGAAGTGGGTTTATCCACTAGGTTGATATGGTATATTCCCACCGTGAGAAATTTGAAAGCTGACGTTTCGAGCGAATTGAAGAATGATTGCTTGGTCTTTGACAACCTTTCATAAAGAACGGCATGCATGATTCATTTAAATATCCAAGCTGACTCGATTTTGAACCTGACTATTTCTGTAAACGTGTAACGTTTGGTAGGTGGGATGCCACAGGACAACCCAACTGCCCGCATCAACGTTAGGTTGAAATTTTCGTTTTGCCAAAAATCAAAGAACCTTGATTTGAATATTTTAGCTAATTCCTTCCCTGTTAACAACAGATATTGACTATCTTCCCAAAAGCCTGGAGAGAGACATCGCAACTAGCTCGCAAGTGAGAATAAGTAGCGTTTCCCGTTTGCCATTTCACGTAAACACGAAGGTAATGACGAGAGGACATCGTCGAAACGTTGTCGCTGTAGCTTTTCAGATTTTCTAATTAAAACTGTGTTAAAGATTCGTTTTTGCATTTTTTCATTCCTAACTGCATGGATGTCAAACGTGTGTGCTACTTCGTGGCTTGTATTTGAAGGGGGTCTTTTACAGGAAATTACATCACGACGCATTTTTCAAGAGTTTATTTGTATGCAAGCACTTTTAGTTACAAAAACTATCCAGGAAATGTGGTCAGGGCTCGAAATAACGGCCGGTCAACATACAATGTCCGAACTTATTTAGGGGTTGACAGGTCAACCTTTCGTCTTGCCGGTCATGTAGACCGGTCACATCTGATCGTTTTGAAAATGAAAGAAATTAAAATTTCCATGCTGTTCAGTTGTTTCAGTTGTAGCAAGTCGCTGTGTATTGTCATTTGCAGAACTTTGATCTGAAATCCTGGGTGAAATGCAACAAGAACCGTTGTTGACAATGAGTGCTTTGAAGTGCTATAAGCTCTAAGCAACAACTTTTTTTGGAAATATATAACGCCAGTTTTGGTTCATGGGCCCCTGTTTTAAGAGTTATTTATTTTATATAATTTGACAGGCCAGAAACGGTACGTGACCGAGCTAAAATGAATTTGGCCGGTCATCGTGTCCGGAGACTCTCCGGAAATTATTTCGAGCCCTGGTGGCATTCTTCCACATTTTACTATCAGGCCGAGCGCGTTTCATACTATACTGAGCCAACTAATTCTTCAATAGCATCTTCTTATTCGTCATTCATATAACTATCGTTAATTTTGTGAACAATTCTCATAAGCTCCCAACCAATAGGACTTATTATGGAAGGCCTAGAGTTTCCTTTTACCTCAATTTTTGGAATAACATGCATCCTCAGCAATACTTATAATTTACCTTCGAAGAAACAACAAACTTTCGGAAGAAATTCTTGTACTCATCGCGATTTGGGTCACATCCAAGAAACAGAATCGATCTTTCATTGAAAAGTCGCCTCATAAACTCAACCTCGGAGTTCTCTAGAGAGCTGCAGAATTCCTCGAAGTATTGCTTGCTGCTGGGCTGAAAAATTGAATACAGTGAAATGTTGTCAACAGTAACAGATGATTGCGAAAAAAAGAAAATTGACACAGGAACCTTACGACTACTGAGGTGTGCAAAATTTTCACAGACAGAGTTATTGGAGAAATTTTATAGAGAGATTTAGCATCTTGCTGACAGCAAAAGTCAGGCTGAAATTTGCGTTTTCAAATGAGACCTGTTTCATTTTAGGTCATTCCTTGCCTGTTTCTACAGACATCGAGCATGTTCTCAAAAGAAAGAGACAAGATAGTTAGTTTCTCTCTCCTCTTGAAAAATTGCTCTATATCGATATCTAAAGCTAGCAAGCATGGAATGGGCTAAAATCAAACTAGTTTCTTTCGTTTTTGGCAAAACGCAAATTTTAGCCTAACGTTTTCCGTTGACCATAGACGCGACGTTTTACATTGATTTTACCGCGAAACCTTGACCTTTCCTGTCAATCCTTAGTCCTTCGCAACGCTCCCCCGAAAGAAACGGCTGCTCACATCGGAACCACATTCCTTTCCCATTGTTTTGACGGTCCATTGAAAAAACCAAAAAGGTAAACCAATAGGAAGACCTTAGACAGCAATGACCAAAACCAGGTTGCTGACCAGCGGTTTTCGTCAAAACAATGGTTTGATGGGGGTGCTCCGTCTCGCGGGCTCAGAAAACCTGGTTGTGGTCATTGTTATTTAAGGTCTTTCATACGAAGAGGCCGTTTTCGAGTTCATGTCTGCCTCCTCTTCAAAGCGTGTCTAAGTGCGGGTTCAAACCCCGTTGAAATCCAGAATTTTCAGGCTTCTCTACGCAATCACAAAAATTGCGTTCATGACTGCGAGGAACACAGCTTCACTTGATTTCATATCCGCAGTTCAATATATGATGCATTTCATATATCATTTCATTCTATATTTATAGTTTATTGTAAAAACCTTGACAGCTAAAAGGTTGAGGAGTATTTAAATTTTAAACCATGCCGAAAATAAGAAACTATACAAACGGGGATTTAGATATTTGAATGGAACCATAAAAATCACGATAAAAGCACGGCATGTTGCAACGTGGCACTGAACACTTGGACAAAACTGGCACACAAACCTCACGCGTGCTTTAGCGATCTACAACAAATATTGGATGCACGAAGGCTATGAAGTTTATGGTCGAAATTTGCGACCATTTTTGACGATGCTTAATGTCCTTTACGAGCGCTGCGCGACATGACTCCCTTTCCCACTCCCCCCCCCTCTCCCAGCCCCCCCCCCCCCCCAAGTATAGGAGTTGTACGCTCTTGTTATGAGCCCCTTACTGAAATACTTACCAGCGCACGCGCATTGAAACCCGCATCTCCAAGGCACTTGATTACCACATCTCTGCGCAGGTCAGGCCAAGATTTAGCTAGACAAGAAATCTAGGATGGAGGATAAAGGAAGTTGTCACCTGAAATTTGTTGTTGTCTTAAGTGTCATTAACAAAACTTAAGTGTCATTGACAAAGCTTAAACACGAGCATTTTCATGATTTAATGGGAAAAAAGCAGACTATTGCCTAAACTAGCCATCTACATTTCCCTCATATACTCCGTCTTACCTGATCTAATCGAACTTTCTCTCCACCATTCCCAGTCTTCCACAGGAATCGCTCCAAGAGCTCGTCCATATTCGTAGTAATTAACAGAGGAAACTTCCCGACATTCCTTAGGACATTGTGAACTCGCGACGGCGCTTGATGAAGAGTTCCCAAGAATTTTTCCTCTATATCCAAAAGCGTCTTTAAGCCGTCCTGCAAAAAGAGCGGAGTAAGATTTTGAGTAGATTAAGGTAACTGACACCCTCCAAATTTTGATAAACCACAGGGCGCAGATCTGCACCAAACTGTCTCCAACTCTTTGCAATCAGCGCGTGGATTCATTAACGCCTTACTGAGTAAATACTGTCTTCCAACACTTCAGTGGACTGCAGTTAATCCCATTCAACCAACTGAAACCACTTATATCATTGAGTTATCAGGAGACCAACTAGAAAAGCGGATGATTAACTTGGTTTCCTTTGTCAAACATTCGAAAACTATTATTAATATTTGAGCCCTTGTTTTGTGCATCACAAGGTTGTATTTCTAAAATTTCTAGTAAGGTACGAGGAAATAAAGATTGTCTTGTATTAATGTCAATACATAAATCATCCAAGAAACGTAACCAATATAGTCCCAGATGGGATTTGAACCAACGATCCTCCGTACTCTAAATGACATTACCTTCCCAGGATTCTTCGTCGCTTTTTTCGCACGTTGAGACTTACCGGTACCCCTCTCCCATTTATCTGCCGCTGGGTCACCTAGGATGCCTCTCAAACTTAATATCCGTTTCAACTCTGGTTTATCAGACAGAAATTCTCAGAAAATTTCCAAAATTGTAGCTGACGTAACGCACCCAATGTGTTGTCCCCCTAATCTATACAAGTCGGTCATTTTTACACACAGAGGCAGCGATCCTTACGGTCAGCGCTTGCAGGTCTGAAACACGCGCAGTCGTAATAAAGGGCCGTTTCACAATGATTAGCGGATTTCGTGATTCTCGATGCTGACCGAAAAAATAGGGAAGGTTGTACAGTTACATGTACCTTGGCAGAATGATTTACAATCTGCGACCATGGCCAGTCGTCCAATGAGGGGGTTGGATTTTCCGGAGTCACCAAGGTCGAGACTTGTTCACCAACAAAAAGCACCAGCTCTTCCGCGACAATTTTAGACCGAATGGCTTCAAGTTCTTGCGACAGCAGCAAGCGAACGTCATTTCCATCTGAAGGCATGATTTCGAATGCCAGCCAAAGCTGATCGATTCCTACGTTTCGAGAAAAATCAGTGACATGCCTGTAAAGAAATAAAGGACGAAGTCTGTTGAGACTATAAGTACACGGGATACTTTGATCCTAGCAGTCCCTAGTTCATCTTCTCGGCTGCACTTGTCAATAGCCAACTGGTTTGCCTCCAGCCAGTTGGGATTCTGCACAAGCTCAAGCACAAGCATAAACGCAAACACAACTGGTCAAATAACTTGTGTTGAGTGAAAACGTACCAGCACACGACGCAAACACAAAGATTCACTAGTTCCATGTTCTCTCTTACAACGTGGCGCTGCGAGTGGAACCTGGAACGGATATTTTTCACTGAACGAACATGCATGCGATCAGTCGCACGAAGGCCGGGACACACTAGGCGACAAGTTGCAGCGACATGTCTCTTCGACAAATTGCTCCATGTGTACTACTTGCAAAACAAGTCGCTGCGACACGACGCCTGTTCGGTGTACACGCAGTGATCTCGTATGAGGGGGACTAGTTTTCTAATTCAATATGGCAGACCATATGACGCTCTCTCATTGGTTCATTTATATTTTGTCGCAGCGACTTGTTGCCGGAAGTGTACACACGATGCGACAACGCTGCTTTCGCTAATTTTGTCGCTGCGATCAGTCGCACGAATTCAAACTGGTTTGAATTTAAAAATACACTCACCGAAAGCGTCAGAGGTTTAATCTTCACTTGCTCTTACAGCAAGCCAATGATCATTTCTCCAGTTTCTTTGTGTATAAGGCTAAAATTCTTGTTTCTCGAACACTTTCAACCCGCCATTTCTACTGTTTACGGTTTTCTCTTTTCTGCTTCCGTTTAAACTCGAGCATACGTAATAAGACCGGAACCCACGTTTTCTGGGAAAATGGAGTCGATTATCCCAGAGTCTCTCCGGGCGCTAACACGCTGGCCAAAAAGCCCGAGGACTCTGGGTACGAGATTGACTCTGAGGCCGACCCCTTTTAAAGCTACATTTTTCAATAAAACACGAACACTAACTCAGCAAAATAGAAACATCACCCAACAAAGTTTTACAGGTTTCCGTTTCGATGTGACCGCCCTGGTTGCCATTCGAGGCACTGATTTGGGTCAGCAAGGCTATAGGAAAAATAACTTTCTTTGGTATTATCAGTTGGAGTTCGGCATTAAAATGTCAAAAAAGTTCCCCTGGAAGTTCAAATCAAAAAAGACTTGACAAGCATAAACGAAGATGAGAACTGTCATTTTGTCCCTCTCCAAACGATTGCTAATTCACGTCATCTGCTAATAAAGTAAGAGCCATTGGGATTTTCGGTTTTGTGGTATCATGTTGTAGTTTCCGGTTTTTCCCATTTTTAGCATTTAGTTTTTCGGTTTTCTGAAAAAAAAAGAGAGCTGTTTTCGGATTTTGCATCCGATGCGGTTCGCTTTTTCCTATACATGATTTACGGTTTGAAGTTCAGTAATTATGCATATCAGCCGCAAGCGCATTCTACACTACTCCCATTTCTCGAATTAGCTTCCATACGCGGGTTCCACTTATATCAATGATAGATCTAGATCTAGTTCTCTTTTAAAACATTGTTTGATCTCTTTGCCTGCGCGGTTTCGTATGAAAAGTGGAGGATTTCGGTTGAATTGTTACTATGACAGATCTTATGCGCACGAATTATTCGCGGAACATGAATTATGCCATGGGATAAACATTTCCAGGAAAACACGACATAAAATTTTCTTGTCGGGGTTTTTCGTTTACAAGAAAATAAGATTTCCAGACAGTTTAGGGATACAAACCAAGAAAATCTGAGAAAACAGGTCAGTTGAATTCTTTTATAACTTTAAAGAATGTAAATGAATGGATCGATCTCAAAATTTGGGTTGTTTTCTTCAGTTTGTTTACCTGTCGGTTTAATGCTCAAGTCAGTCGATGTCATGATGTTCGAAATCTTAAGCTAAGGTGTTCTTGGCTAAAGTCCAACACGCTGCAGTTCCCAATTATTTCAATAACGGGATAAAAAGAAGGTAACCTGAAGCGTTGACCAAAGGGGCCTCCAAACGATTTAACATAACCTTTAGGCGTTTTTACCGTGAGGTAAAATTTCAGAAAAAATTCACCGGAATTTGAAGAGAAAAACATCTAATTGTTCGGTTCAACAGACGAGACAAACAAGCGAGATCCGGTGAACAAGTTAGCGCGCACTTAAGCCACGAAAACAAAATAAATGAAGCAACCGTTGCAGTTTCGTTAAGTCAAGGGATATTGAAGTGAAACACAATTGTATCAGATTGTTTGATAGCTGTTGACATTACTGAGGTGGACTCGGCGACTGTGTTATTTCAAGACTGCGATCCAAGGTAAATTCATGTCATTAATTAGACGAGATTAGTTTCTTTAGGTAAAGGTAAAGTTATACCGAATTTGCAGTGTTCCTCAACTGCTTGTGTTTCCATTCTTACGCCTCACTTCGGGAGTTAAATGTATGGTAAACGAAGGAAATCACCCATGGCCAAAGTCAACTACAAAGTGAAACTTGGATCGATGTATGGAGACTTGACTGTCAAAAAATCGTTGACTAAATTCACACACACTGTCTAGTTAGGTAACTACGAGAAGGACAAAGGCACCGGCACATGTTCGGTTCTTCGAGTACAACAGTCTTCACAGCTAGATCAACCAGTGATCAGTGTTAAAATTGACTAGACAAAACTCCGACAAGAAAGTTAATCGAAGGTTGTGATACGGCAGCACTTAAAATAGTCAGTTGTCTGACGTTGATTCTGAGCCATATTTCAAATTTTGATCATCTATCTAATTTTAAAAACAAAAGAAAGAATCCCTTACCTTGATGGTCGAACGGATAGCGTATCTTCTTGCCTGTTCCCAGGAAACCCGGAAGTTGAGTCTGCGAACAACTTGATAGTGCCTCACGTAGTTTGCTTGAAAAGTCCCCACTCGTTATTTGATGCTTTACAGAATGGCGATCTGTTTTGATTTTGAGCAACGACCTACGTATAACCTTTTCTTTATTCTTGTCTACTCTGTAGTATGCAACACGTCCTGGAGCACCATTAGGTAAAGTTGGTGACAAAGATATTTAACGCTCGAGTTCAATCGATTTTTGCAGTCATAGCAGACGACGCAACGAGTTTCGAAGCGAAAAAGACCTATAAGTAACACAAGAGGAACAAAATGGCTCACCAAAGACGTGTGGATGTAAGTCAGTGTTGGCTTAACTGCACAATATATCACTGAAAGAAATTATTATAAACATCATTGAATTAATTAGAGCATTATTTGAAAATGCGCGGGAAACATAAATTCTAGATCTAGAAACACATTACCCTGCGAGCAGAGTCTCTTTCGATCTTCCTAGATAAGTCGGGAAGAGGAAAGTAGACTCTGCTCACCGCCTCCACATTTTGTATTGAGCATGCGTTAAAAATTGAAAATTTATGTATCCGGTGTCAGTCACGCGTGACCAGTAGCCACAAAACGAAGAAGAAGAAGTCGGAATATTTTCGAACAACTCCGGCAAACACACGACAATCAAGGAATCATTTCATTGGAAACTCAAGATAGTCCATATATCTTAAAAATGCCATTTTATTTTTTTTACTGAAAAATTTATAGGTTTCTGTCAGGCTAGTTTCTGTAACCGACACATATTGGAAAAACTCATAGGAATTCTAACAGTTAAAATTGCCACGCTGTTGTAAATTTCAAAATATTGATGACGCGTGGTGACTGATCATGCGCAAAAATAAAAAAAAAACAGGTTTCACAAGTCGACACTGGACTGACTCATCCAATTCTTTGGATGAGCGGCAACTCAAATAATGTGGAGGCGCCGAGCAGAGTCTACTTTCCTCTTCCCGACTTATCTAGGAAGATCGAAAGAGACTCTGCTCGCAGGGTAGAAACACATGCGCTCATAAGCAATAAGCACAAACCAGAAACTTTTTGTTACTTTTGTTATGAAAATAAGATGCACGGTTTTTCTATTTCAAACATATACTTGTTTTATTCCCCATGCACCCATATATTTTTAATAAGAACTCTGAATTGGCTTGCTTCCTTGCATGCCTCACACCTGTCAGACCTTTAAGTATATAGGTTCGTGCACGTTGTGTTATGCAGATACAAATCACAGGTCACAGGTTATTGGGACATTCCATTTATAATCCGCCCCCCCCCTCCCCCCCCTCATGGATGAGGTCCATCAGAATTCCACTGGTAGGAATCTTTTTCAAAGGCACCGACAAAAAAGTGATGAGGTAGGAAAGGTTTTTTCAAAGGGTTCCAACAAAAATCCGACCAGTAGGAATCTAATCATCCATTGGGGGTCGGATTATAAATGGAATGTCCCAATTTGTTTTACCAATACTGAAACAAACTTAACCCTTAAGAAATGCTAACATTGGGGGGGGGGGGGGGGGTTGGGGGTTCTTTGGTCAATTTTTGCTGGATATCTGCTGCTGGCCTCTCAGAACACATATCCCTTTTTAGTGTCACCCAACTGGTGGACTAATGCAAATCCAGCATTTTGATCGGATACGCTACTAGAGGACTATTACTGTAATAGTCCTCGAGTAGCGAAAAGCTTGACGCTTTCTTTCGTTTTATTCCCAAATAAATATCTTTTCAACTTGCATTTCAAGCTAACTTTATTATTGCCTTTTCTGTCCGATTAGTTAGGTGATACTAAAACAACTAGTATGGCTCACTAAAGACGTGTGGATGTAGTATTAAACAATTAGACCTTTCGCCCGCATTGGGCTATGGGTCAATAGCCCATGAGGCGAAGCAGGAGGCAGGATGTGCATTAGTCCACTAGTTGGGTGATACTAATGTTAAATAGTCGATGGGCAATTATAGACCCCATCTTTATTATTATAGTCATTTTTAGGTAAATGTAATTTTAACAACACCAACTTAGTCACTCTCTGTTTATGCATAAACCTTTCATAAAGCCTTTTAATTGTAATTTCAAAATGGAATGGAATGCAACTAGTAAGCATTAAATTAACACCGCTACAGTTCTTTCTGCAACAACTTTTTTTTACTGCAAATATTTCCAGTTTTAAACCCCGCTAGCCAGAATTTTCTCACCCCTAAAATCTCGACAATTTGCGACCCCATTCCAGTAACTCTGTTAAAAATGCAACCCCATTAAGTATTAGTCATTATCCAGCCTTGAATATGTGACCCCATCCAGCAGCACATCCCCATTATCTCATAAATAGGAGGTACCCCCCCCCCCCACCTCCCTGGCCGTCCTTGTCATTCAGATCATGTGCGGGATGAAGACCTCTTGCAACTTCACCCCCCACTCATCCACTTTGAATCCAAAAAATTATGCTTTGCTTGCCAAAACGTTTTGTCCTGGGATTCTCGTGAGGCCAACTTGTGGCACTAGTCTAGCTTAAGGTTAGCTTTAATGAATGTTTAGGATACTTTCTGTTTTGGTAAGACAATGACCTGTGACCTGAGTGTGTTTTGTATTTGCCAGTTTGTACAGGGGTGGGGATGGAGAGCGGGTGGCTGTGACTTTCAGGGCAGAATAAGGGGGCTGGATATGGTAGAAAAGGTCAACTCATTGTCTCCCAATTTAGTAGCATTGTTCTCTGTAAATATTTGGTAGGCCTGTATCGATGATGCTGTTGAGATCTTTTGTAATTTCTACAAATGCGAATATCCAAAGTGCCAAACTGTAAAGCAGGGGCTACAACGCCTGCTATGTGACAGATACTGTAATGACGTCACTAGCTTCACAGAGAAGTTTGTTCATCGCACAGAGACTCTGCTCAGGAAATTGCAAAATGAGGTATGGTGTTCATAAGGCACTTGACAAAGTGGCCATTTGTCCACAATTAAATTGTTTTTTTTTTTTCTAATATCTCTTTGCAGTGCTTTATGGTGCTGCTAGCTGTGACAAAGCTTTATTACATATTGCAGGGTGTTGATGTTCTTTTTGATACACCTCATTATTGGTTGGGTGTATAATTTCAGTTTACAGTTTTTGTGCAGAATTTTTTTAAACTTTGCCAAAAGTTTCATCTTGGCCTACTGATCGTTTTTCAGCAATAAAAAAATTTAATGAGGACCACCAATTTCGTTTTTGAGATATGCACAACTAATATAGGGTGTTTTCCCATTGCCAAGGTAACTTATTACATCTCAGTATTGCACACATTTTGAAATATTCAGTGTTTCATATGGTACCATAACATTGCTGTTAAATGTGATACAGTGTTAAGCATCATTCGTTCTAAGTTAGAGAGTGTCTTCGAAGTGTTGAAACTGTTTTGAGCCACCTTACTTTAATGCCTTTGGCAGTACTTGCAACAAGAGCTGGAAGATAATAGCGGAGCTCCGCGCGCGTTGCAGAGCACCATTGGTAAGAAAATATGGTAACCCATCTGTGTGAAAAAAATTGGTTTTGGTCACCATGATACAACCAGACGACTATCCAGCCCTCCATGTATGCCAATGTGACCAGTATCACGTGACCGTTTCACAGGATCAAGTAAAGAATCAATTATACTTGTAAACTTGTCTCCTGGCAGCTACAATGTAGTTTACAATGTGCATCTTTGATATTGGACAGCCATTTTATGGTCAATATTTTATGGTCAATTGACACTTGTCAAATCAAGGTATCCGCTAACCAGTATCGTGTGCTCAGACTCAGCTTTAGATCTGATGAAACAAAATGTGTGACTTTATTGAACAGCTTTGAACAGAGAAATAAAGTCCTTGGTTAATTTTTAATCTAGGATTAGCGTTAATCAGCTTTTGAACAACTGGGGTCAGGAGTGTTTTATCCTGAGTTTTAAAACCTTAACCACAAGGTGAAGCCGAGTGGTTTTAGATCCAATAAAACATGACCTGCAAGTTTATTGAACGGCTTCAAAAACATGCCTCAAAAAGTGTACATGTCCCTCTGGAGTCCAGACATTGGCACAAAATGTGAGAGGAAGGTATTCCCATACAAGGAATTAAATAAGCCAGGCCTCATTTAACTATTCTTTATTCTAATGACTGGTGTTTTATCGGGTTTAAAGCTCATGCATGTGACATTTTATAGATGTTTTGATAAGCTGTTAGACTAATGAATTATTAAAATTAATAATGAAGTTTTGAATAGTTTTTAAATATTTTATCAGGGCCTGATAGATTGTTTCTCTCGTAGCTCGTTAATTATCATTGAATTTTTTAATACTATTTTAAATAATAATTATTGTTATTATTGACTGTATTGTTTATTGTCTTTCCCTTCTGATAAACCTTCCTGAGTGTCCAAATGTAATGCTGTGCTTTTTCCAACAACAGAAGTTTCCTCTTTGCTTGTCCAGTGGCTGCATCATTCTGCACCTAGTCCCACCAGAGCGTAAACTGAATATTGGCGAGTTCTTTTACCAGGTAACGAATAAATACCCTTTACTAAGCAAGTTCAAGGTCCATACGTAGATAGCAGGTATGGCAGAGTGCTGAGAGCACTTGTGTGGCCTGGGTTTGATTCCCAGTCTTGGTGTCAGTGAGTCACATGTCTGAAACAAAGGAAAATCAAAATTGAACTGCTTTAAAAAAAATTGAACCAAGAAAAAAATATGAGCTCCAATGACATACCACTGGGGTATATAACCTATGGTTGACCAGCATGCTTCCTGTCCAGGGAGAGGTAACATTCAGTAGCAATATTCTCTGCAGTCACTTCATGCTACAGCGACCACTCCAGGCAGGCTTCTTCTGCGTGTGTGACTTTGCCTTTCCAGGGCCAAGGAGACAAAATTATTATTTGAGAGTTTTAGCAGATAAAATAGTAATAATTGTACATTGTATTAATTTTACGTGAAACAGCAATGACAGGCTACTGCTTATTCCTTACTGTCGTAGCACATTAGAGAACAATAATTAACAACTATTCGCTGAAGTGGAGTCGGCTATTGGCGAAACGGCGAGGTAAATATCCACCACTAGCCACCAACACTGAGGTTAATACCAGCAGTTGTTTTTAGTATAATTATACTTTAATTTAATAAACACTGAGATAGTTGTTTTTACTATATACTTTAATTTAATAAACACTGAAATAATATAGCATAAAAACATGATTTTACCTCATTCATTCCTGCAAAGGTTACCACACAATTACAATTTTTGGATTCAAGTTCTGCGCAAATTGCTCGGAGGTGAATGGCAATTAAAGGATATCCAGAGTTTGAGTAGCCAATCAGCGTGAGTGTTCAACGCTATCCACTGTTTTAGTATATACTAATTATTACTATTATTACTTTTCTACCCTCCCTGTTAGGTTGGTCACACCACACCTGGTATGTTGGTTGTCAAGTTTGCCAAGTATCAAAACCAGGGAAAGTCAGTGAAAGAGTTACAACGAGCAAGCGTTGAGGAGACAGATTATGACATTGCTTTTACAAAGCAATACTTTGACAATGTGCGGAGAGAGGCAGAACCACTTGGAGATTCATTACTACGTACTATTGTTGTATTAAGAGATCAAGATTGGTCGGTTCACCCAGTAAATGCAATCCACCACCTGAGAGAAGTAATGAAGACTTAACCTCTTTAACATGTCTAACCTTATTTAGAAACTTAAGTGACATTAATTTCCATAAATTATGATTATAGGAACCTTCAAAACAGAAGGTTTCTCTTTGAGTCCCCACCGTCATCAACTTACTCCATCCCCTGGAAGTTGCCACTCAGCATAACTGAATCCCCCGCCTACCCCACAACAACAACAACAAAACCCACAAGGGTTCCCCCAGGTAATGACAAAGTTAGTAAACCAACTTACTTTATCATAGAATTCAAGAAACACTGAGAGAATTAAGTCTAAAGTCTGAGAGATTTCATCACCCATGTGCACTTCAGAACATAAGATTCAAGTGCTTAGTATCAAAGACACTCCAAAATGATATGTGAAAGGTGTCCAGGGGTTTCAATAGAAGCCGGTTATCAGTGGTATACCGCCGCCTGCTTTGCCTCACACCGCCGGCTAGTTTGCCTTGATTTTCACTCAAAATGCTATCATAAACTTGTCAAACTGCCGCCTTCAATGAGCTGTCATGGACAGCTATTTCAGACGTTATTGAAACCCCTGGGTGTCATAAAAAATGTTAAAATGTTAATTTTTATTTTGTGCTCCCTGGGCCCACAATGTGATCCATTGATAATGATAATAACACCATTTTAACCCATTAATTTTTCTCCTGATGGGATGCTAGTCCATCACCGGGTTACCCCCAGCATTTTCGCTGGTACCCATTTATACACCTGGGTGGAGAGAGACACTGTGAGAGTAAAGTGTCTTGCCCAAGAACACAACAGAATGTCCCTGGCCAGGACCAGAACCCGGACCACTCAATCCGGAGTCAAGCGCACTAACCATGAGGCCAGTCCGCACCTCCCACACTAAATACTGGACAATATTTAAGGACATCAATTTGTTTTTCTGGAGATAAACCCATATTCATGCCATTCTTAGTCACAAAGATACTGTGTTTCAGGCAGAGTATAAATTTTCAAGAATTCAGTTGTGTACTGTGTTGTGCAGCAAAACACCGTAAGCTCTGGAGATGCCAGAAAATTAGTTAAAGTTTTGCTGTTTAAAAAAATAAATTTTGAGTGAATTCTGATTCATTTATTTAATACATTTAATTCATAAAATGAATTACCCATAATTCGGCCAATTCACAACTTCAGAATGTCAGAAGCAAGGAATTGACGTGATAAAATGATCTGTTTTTGTTCTTTACCAGTGCCCTGAAAACAGACAAGGCAGTCTTACATTGAATATACATCTTCCTGTCCAGGAGAGTGAAGAAGATGATTCCACCAGTGAGAATTTGGGACCCAATACACCCTCAGAAAATTATGATTCTAGCTCAGTAGATGACATGTTCTCAAAGGTTTCAACTGATAAGTCCACCTGATCCGGAAAGAGAAGCCCAGAGATCTCTGTTAGGCATCACATTTAAACTCTAACCATAGTTTATAATAATAATTATTATGGCTGCTTGTTGTTAGAACGCTACTAGCAATAGTTTTGGAGTGTAGAGGAAATGGTTCCAGGATACTATGCATTGTCTTACAGATTTAAGACAGCTCCCAGGAAAGAAAGCAGAGCTCTAGATAAAGCTCTTGGCTGGATACCTTAACAAACAAGTGAAACAAAATAGGCTAATAGTTGAGTTTGATTTACTGAGACACTATGCTGGATTCTGTTGAAATAGAGTACCTACGTAGAAAGCCTTAAATAGGGTTTTATTATTATTATTATTATTATTATTATTATTATTATCATTATTATTGTAAAGTTATTATTATTATTATCATAAGTATTATTATTTTTATTAATATAATAGAGAAAAGAGAAGAGCAACATTTACATGTACATGTAGATATATAGCAAAGCATCCTAAGAAAAAGAAAAGATTATTTTGTTTTTATTTATTTATTTTATTATTTTTATTTGTACTCTTTCCCAGACTCAATCTTGCTACTTGTATTTACAGTGTTCTGGTCTTTAAAGAAATAAACTTTCAAGACGATGTCAAACTAAACACGTCAAAAAATGGTTGATAATTTCCTATTCCTTTGGCATTATGATCGTCAATAATGGCAAATGAGATGACCTTGTATCTGTTGACAAATTCTTTCTCTGTCAACACCTCTTTAAACAGCTGGGCAACGTGACGTGGTGGGTTTCTGAATGCCCCGCAACCAAGTGCTGACAACACCAAGGAGTCATGTCCATAGTACAATCCTGTTGCAAACATGCACCGCATTTTTTGCTTTGTTTTATCTGCAACTTCTGGGTTGAGCTTTTGTTTGTTGCACGTAAGAGGGGGACTGCAATATGCAGATAATGCAAGAAATGACATAGAAACTGGGTGTGGCAAGAATGCATACCCCTCAGCTTCGGAGGCTCGTATAATGAAGACATTGGTAGAGTAGACACATGAAAATTCTGGCAACCTGTAAGTCCATTTTCTTTCAGGGTCAAATTCTTTGTCAGGGTCAGCTAAATGTTGCACATAATTTGTTCGGCGAAATAAGTTCTCCTCTTGTGCACCAGCTCCCGACAGGTATCCTCCACCTGAGTGGCAGAAAAAAGGATATTAGAGCTGTTGTCAATCCTTTGAAGCTTTAAGGATGATTCAGACACTCCAGTCCTTGCTTATGACTGCAAATGAAACTAGCCTGCAACATTACTTCACTACAAATGTCAAAAATACTTTGGGTTGAACCAGTATATTTCAGTCAACATATGACATCTAAATTCGCACAACATGTATGAAATTGGCTGTTGTTTACGCATGAGAAACAGACATTACCGCTTACTTAACTGCGATCGCATGCCATTAAAAGGGAAGATCAACTTTCCAAAAAGCAATTCTTAGCAAACATTGTTATAGAAAGATACATTTTTATAGAGGTCCACTTCTACCACTTCTTATTATTATCGCATTACTCCGCTAACAGAGAAGGGATTGCTACCGCGTAGTAGCAAGTCTTCTGAGTGACATGTCGGGTACAGGATAAGTCCACATTCTCTGGAATAACTGACTGAGCAGAATGCTTAAAAGCAACTACCCAAGTGTGCTAAATGCTTTGCGACATTTGTTTTAACAAGGAGATACAAAACTGAACAAATTTGTCCTGGCTCCACAATTATGAAATTGTATATATGAAACGGTCTACCACAGCTTTTCACTGAGAAAATAATATGATATCATATTTCTTGTGCACTGTTGCGATGGTAGACCGTGCTTGGATGGTAGAACCTCAAGGTAATGCCTTTTATATATAAGTACATTATCTTTTAAATTTCTATCACAATTAGGCTGTCATCCCAGGGCTAGTCTTTCATATACCGGATGCGAAATAAGAATGTCCATAAAACAAAACCTAATCAGAAATTGCTAATTGGAATAATAATGGTTCTTTTGTCTTGTGCCATTTTAGTCTGGTATAGTGATACTCACTGTTTATAAACAATAATAAATTATTTTTTTGATATCTAAATTTTGCCAACCACAGAAAAAAAAAACTTTGTTTCGATAGCCAACAGATCTCAGGTTGGCACATTAAAATGACAACAGGTGATGTAACGGTGAGTATCGCTATATGAAAGTTTATTATATACTCAACAAAATATCTTGTTTCTGATTGGTCAACTTAAAGAAAATGCGAAAAACAAAAACACGTTGAAAGCTACATGTACACAGACCTGGTTGAATGTCTGGCAAACATGGGCAACTGAAAGAAAACTACACCCAAACCTGGAAGAATACGAGCACTAACAAAGTAGCGCATTTGAGTATAAATATTGTTGAGAATATAATAAATAAAAAATTGTATGAAATTCCTCGTGCATTTCGTGATTTATGGTCCCTCGTGATTCTTTGAAAGTTCTCAAATTGCACTCGCCTACGGCTCGTGCAATTTTGAGAACTTTTAAAACATCACTCGTGCCCACAAATCACGAAATGCACTCGCGTTCATACAATTTCCTATACATACCCATTATCAAGGATGGTGTTGATATCCTGGGCTAATACATGTAACAGGGGGGGGGGGGGGGGGTACTCCCTTATAAGGGCTTAATGGGGACAGGTGGCCAGCCAGGGTAGGGTTTTTGGGATTTTTTTCTTTAACAGGGTATCCCCCCCCCCCCCCCCCCCTGGGACATGTAGCTCCTATTGTTTCATGTCTCGTCCTACAAAAGCTTCCAACCAATTTGCATGGATTGTGTATTATGGACCTGTACATATTACTGATATTATCATGTTGCATTACGTAGTCTAACTACCTGGTCTGCGCGACGAGGCCATGTTCAACACAGCTGGATTAAATCCCTCGCTCTTCAATTGGATAGCCACCTCAAGGCAATCAGCATTCACCACCGTTATTGTGGTTTCAAAAACATCATCTTTCACTTTGCGTTTGGGCGGAGACACCTCTTTGTGCAGCACTGTTTTTTGGGCATCTTTTGATACGCTGTTACGGTCAGAAAATGCAACCTCGGTTCCATCTTCTAGTGCATACTTGAAGTTTTTGCAAACTTCGAGCGTTTGGTGCATAATTTCCATTCTGAGCTGTTTGCGATTTCTTGAAGAGTTGAACTCCTTGAGCCATTTTTTGTGGTCGAAAACCGACTTCTCTAAGGTTGTGGCTCGTAGTACCTGTGGAATTGGCATTCCAGAGTGGCAGGCCATAAAAATAATTGCTGAATCAACTTTTAACGCGCAGAAGAAATGTAGCTTCTTTTGGTGAGGTATTAAAACTTTAAGTACAATTCAGTCAGCGGTCCCTACGTTCAGTCCCAGGTCTCCTAGACTTGACATGCACGTTGCGTGGCCATTTGTCCGAGCTCACCGATTTCAACATGGTATTCTTCGTTTTTTTGTGCGGATTTGTTCTCGTTTATTGTTGTTATCCTATCCCTCATTTTCTTTACTAACTTATCTTTCTTTCTATTAGGGTAAAGACAAAAGGGCGAGGAAGTTCGCTGCTGTGAAGCGGATGATATCGCCGAAGGATATGAGAATGTAAGCTTTTAAAATTCCACCAGGCTTCCATTGCCGCTGTCGTAGATCTATTTTGTAATTTATTCTGAAGTGGGCGTTATTTTTAAGTTAAAAGCCGGGACGTCTGCAGCATTGTTACCATAAACGTGTTCCGTAATGCATGTGTATCGAACCACATATCAAGCATTAATTAATAGACCTTTTTACCGATACGGCGGCCATTTTGATTTCTGTTGTTTCGAAAGACATTATGGGATGCTCAGGGGCAAATTAATGGGCATCCCATAGTAAGTAGTTGAAACAATAGAAATCAAAATGGCCGCCGTATCTGCAAAAAGGTCTATTGTATCACTGTACATGTATGTCATATTGGTTGACTCGGGAATCTTGGGTGTCTTCTACACTAAAACGATGTAGAAGATTGTCTTTAATATTATTATTATGAGTGTTCACTGTTGTTGTTATTGTTGTCGTTATCATTATTTTTTCTTTAAGCGAATAAAACCGTGTTACAGGCTGGAATCCTTTTTTTTTAATTTTGTCTTTCAGTCAAAAAAACCAAGAAAAGGAGAAGGAAAAAAGGAAGAAAGAGGAAGAAAAAGCAACCCGCCGCATGTAAGATGAGCCCCAGCGGTTTCAATAACTAGCGACAGCCAACGAAAAGCATTGGCTGCTTCATTCAGAGACGTCGGCTACTTTTTCCCTAAATTGAAAATGAAATTGAAGGCAGATTCTTTTACAATGCAACTGGGAAAAGCGTGAACACCTGAAATATGTCAGGAATGTTATTTCTATCTAATCACGTACACTGATGTCATAACCAAAATGTCTTGCATGGATTTCCCAATTTTCTCTGGCCACTGGAGCTCCGCTGGCCACCGGAGCTCGGCTGGCCACCGGAGCTCAGCTATAATAAAGTCAGTTACTGTACTCAAGCTGGCCTCCAACTTCAGTTCAAACCCCTGAAGTTCCCTGCTGGGAGTTTATAGTACATACTCAAGCAAAATAATGATTTTTCTATGTGGTTTGGAATGTTATGATCTTAGTCTTCCTAAGTTAGAGAATTTTATCCCTTTAATGAAGAGGCTTGACAATATGAAAGTGTGATCACGGTCTCATGTTAACTACCAAGCTTGTGTATGCAACAAAGAAAAATAAATTGTTAATGGTGAGATCTAGAAAGAAGATTGTACATGTAAGGGAAAGAAATGTGCATTTCATCTAGGATTATTACACAGTGTACCTGCATGTGCATGACCTTTTACTCCTTTTTCCATCCTTTACAGAGAGCAAGCCTCATCTGCACTGTTCTTTCAATACAACACTCAGCTTGGGCCGCCATTCTATGTCCTGGTTGACACCAATTTCATTAACTTCTCCATTAGGAATAAGCTAGATATTGTGCAGTCCATGATGGACTGCCTATATGCTAAATGTAAGTATTGTAACCTAAACGTAAGTACTGTAAACATAGTGGCTACAAATTGGTAAAATTGCTTCTCTAACCACAGGGCTTTATTGCTACATTGTTTGTACCAAAAAGTCACTTACAGTTTTTGGTTTTGCACTTTCAGTGTAGCCCTACAAACGGCATCTCATACATGTAGATGTCAAGTTCTTCATAGTGTACCATGTCCATGTAGCCATATTGTTGCTTTAAGAGCTGAGCAGTTATGATGATCTGCACTGGGTTATGAGTTTGAAAAATGATTCCCTATGCATTACTGAACTGCTGTATCAATAAAATAGTATTTATTTTCTTGTGCTGGTATGTGTCTCAAAATTATTAATGTCATTTGTGTTGTTTTTATTTTTTCTCCTCCTAATCTTGACAGGTATTCCTTGCATTACAGACTGTGTAATGGCTGAGCTAGAAAAGCTTGGACGGAAGTTTTGGGTGGCCCTCAAGTATGTACTGTACACTGTAACTTACACTCTTTATTTGCAAGGAGTTGTGCGATACAAGTTCAAGTAACTCTGGCTATTTTAACTGTGATAATTTTAAGACTTGCCATTGGTATACAGGGCTCATGCAGTTTTGAAAAAAAAAAAGGGTTATTCTTTAAATTTTGTGTAACTTTGAATATGATAGAGGAGAAGGAAACAATTTTCATTATCGTTATTTCCAAAGACTTTGGTACATATATCTTCCTTTTTTAAGAACACTTTGTAAAATTAATTCAAAGAGGAACAGCTTTACATGAAGGCACTTGAATCCACATCTCAAGGAACACAAGAACTCGTCTTTGTTGTTTGGAAGACATATCACAAGAAGCACTGCTTTGTCCTAAATGAAGAAGCAAGTGTGATTCATATGTTTACCATAAATTTTTATGTCCAAACTGAGACCCTGTCTCTATGTACACTGTCCTTCAGTTTTAAATTATATTTTTACATTAATTTTGTTTTCAATCCCCTCCCCTTACATACATGTATTTACATAATTTTTCTTAGTATGCTTTTATCATTTTACTTCGTATTTTCACTCTGAACATTGGACTTGATAATGGCCAAAGGGAGGTAAAAAAATCTTTTGAAGTTTACAGTTATTTTTGACACTACATGTAGGAGCAGTATTGTGTTTTAAAATTCCTTTCTGATAATTGTTGACTCAGAGGTGGAAGTAAGCTAAGATGAAATTAGGGAGCATTTTATGGATGCTCAAATGCAAGTGTGGATTTTTTTAAGGGGGTGGATGGGGGGTCACAATGGCTACTAGGAAGTGTAGTTTTAAGAATAAAGCAACATACTGTAGATTACTTTCCGGGAGTGGGTCCTTACACAATCCTTAACCCATTGACTCCTGAACCACCCATCCCCTGGAAGTTGACACTCGACATAACTGATTTCCCCCACACAAAAAAAAATCTAGTAGGGTTCCCTCAAGTAACGACATTGGTAAACCAACTTTCCCTTTGGAATTATAGTAAAAAGGAATGAATGTCAAAAGTCTGAGAGATTTCATCATCCATGGGGAAGAACAAAAGATTCAAGTGCTTAGCACCTATTAATTTTGTCAAAGATACTGTCAAAATACTTTCTGAAAGGTTTCCTAAAAAAATGTTAATTTTTAGAGTGTACTTTATGCCCCTTGGCCCACCACCTGATCCAATGGTAATGATGCTAACATCATTTTAACCCATTGACCCCTGAACCGGCCCCTGTTGACAAGTAAAATCTTCTGGCGTTAGACAAAGAAAAATCTATAAGTATCACTCTCAGGTGGGTGAGAGTCAAAGGGGACAGAGTTTTTGAGTGGTCCTAGATGTTGTTAACCCATCCATGCCTGAAGCAGCTCCCTTTGACAATTAAAATCATCTGGCTTTAGACAGAGTAAAATCTCACAAGTCTCACTCATAGGAGTCAGTAGATGCATTTACATCAATGATGCATGAAAGTTCCTATTTTTTTGTCCCAACAGGATGGCAAAAGATCCTCGCTTTGATCGTCTTCCATGCATGCACAAGGGAACCTATGCTGACGACTGTATTGTTAACAGAATACAGCAGGTGAACATTGCTGCAGAAAACCATTTTGTTGTTGCTTGTTGATCAAAAATTGTTTAACTCATTGACCCTCAGGTGCCCTAGAATGCCCCCAGTTGACGCGTCAAATCGTCTGGCGTAAGACCGAGTAAAATCTATTGGGTCTCACTCCCAGGCATCAGTGGCTTAATTATCAGTACAGTTCTAGTTATGTTCAAGACATAATTTTACACAAATGATAGATTCTACTCTGTCTAATGCCAGACGACTTTACTCTTCAATGGAGAGTGCTTCAGGAGTTTCATTCAAATGTACGTGTACATGTAGTAAAGACTACAGCGTAGTTGTATTTAGAGCAGTTTTCAATTGAGTGTCGAAAGTAAATGTAACTAGCAAATTGCTTTGGTTTTGCATTGCTTCACTCAGTGATTGGTTCAAAGTTCTTGGTTCAAAATCAATCGCGGCTAGCGCATGCACATTTTCCCGTGCTTTGTGTCAGGTACGTGTAATTACTTTGCGTTTTGATTGGTTTACTGGATTGTCTCCATCCTTTTTGATTGGCCAAAGTAATAACTTTGGTTTAATTTGGTTTTACGACACTCAATTGAAACTTGCTCTAAAAAATAATCTAATATTAGTAATAATTATTTATAACGTTACATTCTGATGAAGTCAATGGTCTGAGTGGTATATATGCACATACACTTACTCTGTATCTTGGGAGCACGCTCCACAGTGGATTTGTAAATATTTATATATTTTTTCCCTTAATTTCCAATCTGATGTGAATCATTGATTGTTGAACTGCAGATAATAAAAAGGAAAAAGAGGCTGTACAGATACAAAAACCTCAACTATTATTTTTTTAATTTGTTTTAGCACAAGTGTTACATTGTAGCCACATGTGACAGGGACTTGAAAAGGAGAATTCGTAAGGTTCCTGGAGTGCCCATCATGTACATTTCACATCACAGGTACAGCATAAACCTGTTTGCATCGCACCTTTACGCAGGTTTCGTACGCGTTTTGAAAACCCTTCAAAACCCTTGAATTTTGAGAGTACATTTTCAAGGCCTTGAAAGTCCTTGAAAATCTGTGCTCTTCTTTCCTGGTCCTTGACAGTCCTTGTATTTTTTCTGATCCGCAATTTTGATCTTTGAAAACTTCAGTAGAAATAACCAGGTACATCTGTACTCAAGTCATGTCATACAAACGCGACGAGGTGTGGGGTCTAGAATGGTTACCAGTGCCTTTGCATTATTTTTACGCGTGTACGTTGTGGAAAATGAGCAAGAATTGTGCTGTCAGACTATTTCCATGGGTAAATTCTTCGACGTAAAAAGGAGGTCCTTGAAATTTCCAAATAGACATGTAACCCTTGAAAGTCCTTGAAAAGTCCTTGAATGTTTGGTCTGAAAAAGTGTACGAACCCTTTTTATGCATTCATCCAGGAAGAAGCCCCCATTGACGGGTAAAATCATCTGACGTTAGACAGAGCAAAATCTGTAGATTGAAAGGGTTGAAGCATTCATCCCTGAGGCAGCCCACATTGATTAGTATCGTATGGTGCCTTAGAGGGGGCTACAGTATGTCAGGTTATTTTAGGGTGTTTAGGGGAAAGAAATCTTTAGTTAATCACGAGTTTAAAACTCGAAAATGGTAATGTGGAATTCCTTTACTAATAAAATCATCGTTGCATCACAAACAAGACGATTCTGAGGAAAAACGACCTTTATCAAGGCGATTTGCCATAAACTTGAAAAACGTCGTGCAGACTTTTTTTCAATATTACCCAAATGCAATCCGTGTCAGTCTTGTTTATCTGTGTTCATCCATGCTTCTCTTTTCTTTTGCTGTATTTCGTTTTGTTGTTCAACAGATTTAAGTGGTTATTACAAAGTTTCATTCTACTTTTTGGGCATTTTGGGTATCATGAAATTACATAATTATGCGGGACATAGCCCCCTTTAAGAGAAGATGAGACACCCAGAGAGAGTGACAGAGAGACCCTGGGAACGAGTTTGATACCTTCTTTGAAGAAATTTATAAATCTGCAATTTTCAAATATGTTTCAAACTTTCAGAGCCTGCTAAAATATTACGACGTGCACTCTTAAACTATTCGGTGCTGATTTAATGGTTGATTGGATAGAAAAATTATAATAACCACATTTTTGTAACCCTTATCCTTGTCTGCAGGTACACCATTGAAAGAATGCCGGATGCGTATGGAGGTAAGAAGATTGTATTTACTGCTTTGGTTCTTTCTCGACTTGTGGTCTTCCCAGTATTTTCGACAAATTATTGCACTGACGTGTGAGTTATTGATTCCTTGAATAACTGAGGTCATATGAATGTCGCTCCAATATTTCCGTTTTCCCCTTTCAGCTCCAAGGGTGTAACTGGTTTGAAGCAAAGCCCACCAGGCTATAAGCGGACAAGGGAAACGATCTGGTCGAGCCTGCTGCAGGATTGAACAGCGGTGTAGTTCCGTGGGAAACAACTGCGCAACGTAAATGAAAAAGAAATACGAGGCAACCTGTCGTCCTTTCGGCGTCTCCCTTCGGCTTCTTTTCCGCCTTCGGTTGTCTTCGGTGGTGCCCAATTTAACTCC
>NC_090894.1:8000680-8003180 GCF_036669925.1 Montipora capricornis
TGCAAACCAAGAATAGGCCATTTCGGAGTTAATGTCAGCCTTCTCTTCAAAGCGAGTTTCATAAATTATGTAAAATAGAACTAATTACCATCACGAGAACTTTGCACTTAGACTCGCTTTGAAGAGGAGGCAGACGTGAACTCGCAAATCCGGATGCAGGACCTCCCTGAAAACCACTTCCGGATGAGTGGAGTTTCGTGGGTGAATATTTAACAATTAGACCCGTAACCCTTGCGGGCGAAGGGTCTAATTGTTTTAGTATCACCCAACTAGTCGGACAGAAAAGGCAGTAATAAAGTTAGCAAATGCAAGTTGAAGAAATATTTATATGGGAATAAAACGAAAGAAAGTGTCACGCTTTTCGCTACTCGAGGACTATTACTAATAGTCCTCTAGTAGCGTAGCCAATCAAATTGCAGGATTTGCATTAGTCCACTAGTTGGGTGATACTAACTCGAATTAGTCTATACTTAATAATAATATATATTAGTATAAATACACAGGTGATTATACAAAATCGCGCGCTCTCATTGGCTCGCTATCTCGGATTATCAGACTATAATTACCTTGACGGACGGACGGAAAATGGCTACCAGTAGTCGTTTTGCCACTGTAAGTGAAGATGATTTTCGCGTTGAAATGTTTTTTTTTTCTCTTTTTTGAAATAATCACCTGTGTATTTATACTAAAACAATTATTCGCCTCAGGCGAAGTGATTATCGGTGAATATTCACCTCGACTTCGTCTCGGTGAATATTCACCGATAATCACTTCGCCTTCGGCGAATAATTGTTAAATAACCAGTTATTCTCGCATTTTGATTGGTTCTTGACTTTGATCTGTTGGAGAACAGACGCACGATTGACGTTACCTTCAGCTTCTATGACTGTGAAAAAAGTTTAATTATTTATTATATAAAACAAATTGATTCCATGTTGCCGTGCGTCGGTTTAGTAATAGATCACAGAAGACGTCAAAATGTTGTAAGAACATCAGTGACACAATCGCCTCGTGCGCCACTTTTTTGTTCTTACCACATTTTGACGTCATCTGTGGTCTTTCACTGAACCGACGCACGGCAACATGGAATCTATTCGTTAAACAGTGGATAGCGTCGAAGACGCGCTCCGATTGGCTATTCAAATTCCGAATTCACCTTTGAGCAACCCTCGCACGGGGTTTGCCCACAAACATATTGTAATCGTTACAGGAAGAGAGTTAAAATCATCTTTTTGTGCTATATCATCTCACTGTTTTAGTATATACTAAAACAAATATTCACCGAAGTGGAGGTGGCTTGTGGTGGATATTTACCGAGCCGCGAAGCGGCTAACTCGCTAATTTATGTTATTTTTATAGAACCGATGGTGTTTTGGTCATGTTTGTGAAGTAGATTGTTTTGTGATTGAGGTTTACATGTATTCGTGTTGACTAAGTTGCGACACGTTGGCCAGGAAAGCTGGTTTTTGAATTTGTGTTGGTCCCCTTTTGTCGTTAGCATGCAGGTTGTAAACGGAGATTCATAATGTGTCAAGAGAAAAGTGGCGTTTTGAGCGATGATCGAGCTCAAAGCACATTGATGCAATTGGATTAAATTGATATGCTAAGCATTGCAACTCGAAATGCGCAATCTACATTGAAATTAATAATTGAAAAGGAAGTAAAGTCGACTGGGCTGCTCCACAATAATATTTGATTAATACTATTTAACAGTTTTTAAAACCTTTCACTTTCATGACGACATTTGTTTCGTAGCGCACGCTGTTTGCCCCGCAACGCTGTCATGAAAGGGGATCTGCTGTTTCCATAGCGACGTGGACACACCGCAGCTGACAAAACTTGCGAACATAAAAAAAGAGCAACGAAATAGCGTTGAAATATAATGTCTGCGGCTGAACTACAAACTATTTCGGAGTCTCCCATTGGCAGCTTAAAGGACAGCGACCAATTTAGCATCAAGGTTGAGATTTTCTCGTTTCAACCCTTGGCGAAGAAGAGAAACCCGTATATTATCGTTTTGTTTTGCAATTTTCGTACAGGAAGATGCGGCACTAGAGCAAAGCGACGATGAAGCTGTTATGCCGATTGAGAGCGTGGGAGGTTTTTTCATAAAACATGGCACTTTCATGGGAACGGAAAACGAAATTTCTGAAAACTCTGATACTACGGAAAATGATAGTGATTATGATACTGATCTTGATGTTGAAGGTGAGGAAAGTCCTTAAAATTAAACTTACGAATAAAGTATGCCTGAACTGCTATTAAAAAGCGACTAGTTATGGCTATTCTTTTATTAGTGGAAAAAGCATCGTTTACTCGTAAGTAAAAGAAAGAAAGCTCTTCTAATTTTTTTTGGAATACTCGTAATAGCCACATTCGCGATATTTGGATCAAGATGCAAATTCAGCTAAGCGTGTAATTTAAGTGTTTATCTTTCGTTCTGCTAATTTTAATCAGTTCTGACCTTAAGAAATACAGCGAGTGTTAATTTCCAATTCAA
>NC_090894.1:8005680-8008180 GCF_036669925.1 Montipora capricornis
AGGTTCTCACGTCTTCTTCACAACCTCAAATTTGTTGAATAGCCCATTTCCGAGTTGCTGCATGCCTCAGTTTTATAGCGAGTCCTGGTGCACAACCATTCAAATGGAAATGAGTTGCGTACTCTTATGCAAATCAAACTCATTTTCCTTACAATAGTTGAGCACCAAGACTCACTTCGAAACCGAGGCAAACAGCAACTCGGAAATGGCCTATTTCACGTCGTTGTCACCAGGACGAGGACGAGGACGGCAAAGAAATGTACCGAACGTACGTGTAGGAAGTGCAGAGCCTTGCTTTTTCTTCATCAAGCCTATTGTTTTGTGGCGTTTTCGTAGCCG
This sequence comes from Montipora capricornis, assembly GCF_036669925.1. NCBI lineage: Eukaryota > Metazoa > Cnidaria > Anthozoa > Scleractinia > Acroporidae > Montipora > Montipora capricornis. The sequence goes on from NC_090894.1 coordinate 8,006,020, forward strand.
TTGCAGTCGTGCTTGCGTAAGCTCCCTATTTAATGACAAATACACATGACGTTGCGTTGGAGATGCTACATGTACATAAAATGTCATCCTCGACGGTCGGACCAACACTCAGGGTCTTAAAATAACTGAGTAGAAAGTGCTGCCTTTGTAATTTCATCTGCTAATGGTTATACTTTTCAAGTCTTCTAGAATAATGACTATAAACCGTAGGTCCCCTCTCACAACCACATGTATGTACACTGTTCGTGAAGGTTAGGGAGAGACCCCCGGTGTTAACCAGGTTTACCAGTTGCAGCACTTGGACTCCTTCATTTTGACTGCTGTCTGTTTTGCTGTTATGTGGTCTCATCGATCAGTAGTCCATTCCCTTTAATATTACGCCAAGCCGACCAGGTTGCTGAAGGAAAGGCCAAACCACAACACCTGGAACTCCGTGCCCTACTGTTTCAGACTAGTGTGTGGGATCTTTAACGGCCCACAGAATTTATGAACATTGAAGGGTTATGAGACGCGACCTACGGTTTATCGTCCTTATCTTTGAATACTAGAGTGTCTAGCCATTTGCATGTCATTACAAAGGCAGCACTTTCGAATTCTCCTTAGTTATTTAAAGACCCTGAGTGTTGGTCCGGCCTGAGTTGAACTCACGACCTCCCGCATGTCAGCCCGGTGCTCAACCAACTGAGCCACCGGTGCGTGGTGGTCTGTCTTCCTTTCACATTAACCAGGTGACGTGATCCGGTGACGTAATTTGGAGGACTCTGAAGAAACATTTTAACGCCGTATCCCACAACTGCGCGGGGCCTTAGATGTTGTTTCCAAACTCCCTGCAGTACCTTCCATCGCCAAAACTCAACAGATCATTACGTGTCTACCACATTTCCTGTTACTGAAAGAACATTCAAGTAGAAACGACGAGATCTAACCTCGCCTCGGCCATGTTGAATTAAAAAATTAGGCCGCGCGCGGTTGTGGAATACGGCGCTAAAGTTTTTCTCCCCAGTCCTCCGAATTACGTCACCAGATCACCTGGAATGCCAGGTGAGTTGGATGTGTCGAGTGAGATCAAATACTAATAGCCAAGGGCGCTTTTACAGTCGTAAGTCCGCTCTCATCTCAGATAAAGAATTTTAAACTTTCACGAGACTATATGTGATATGTGCGGTGTATAAATTTATTACCGTTACCATTAATTAAGCAAATGCATTAAACTTTATTTCAGAGACGGCAGAAAGGTATGATGCAACAGGAAGTAAACTCTACCTTGCAGCATGTAAATGCTTGGACGTAACGCCTGTATCGTTCTTCCTGAGGAATATCCGAGAAAAGCAGCTTGATTTAAAACACCGTCTACTGGGCCCAAAAGGTGGAAAGGCCTTAGCTGCTGCACTTGAGGTCTGTTACGGGTAAAATCAGACTTACTTTAATGGCTGATTTAATAGGTTCATAGTTTGTTTATGTTTACAATTGGAAAACGATCGAACTCGGAAAGACGAAACTCCTGGGCCCCGTCCTAGCCTTAGAATCCATTTGCACAAATTGCTCATATATCTGGTCCGAAAAATAACATGTAAAAATCAGATTTTTACATCTGCATGAAACTAACTTCCAAAACGTTTAGAGCTTCCTGGTCAAACAAATCAGCCTAGTTTTATCATGGTCTATCATGACACTCAATTCTGAAATACCGAGGGTTTCACTGTAATTGCTAAACAACCATCAGAATCGAGGATTTTCCGGAAGTGCGGCCGGATTACCGGTATAAATTCGGCTTTGAAGCTACCGTTTTCAAGGGGTTTTCAGCGTCTAAATTTCCCACTTAAAAGTTCGGAAACTGCATACCGTTTAATTTCGAAATTTAAGGACCAGGAGTAACTCTTGCTGAAACCCCGGCAAAAAGAACACTTGCTACTCATAGAATCGGCTTCATGTAGTATATATTTTTCGTTTTTTAAATGTGATTTTTGCCGTAGTCACTTACAAAAGGTCTTATACCTCTAGTTAAATACGACACTGGCCAGCCTGAACCTACATGATAATTACTTGGAAGGAGACGGTGGGGCAGCCATTGCAGCCATGTTGAAAGAGAACTGCTATATTACAGAACTGGTAAGGAGGGTTAAGATCAAGACTTTTGAAAGACAGCGACAACTTAAACAGT
>NC_090894.1:8013180-8030680 GCF_036669925.1 Montipora capricornis
GCTTACAATGGGTTTTCTAATGACGGAGCCGTAGCTTTAGGAGAAGCCATTAGAGCAAACAATACACTGCTTGAATTAGATATCAGGTGAGTTGAAATATGCAGAGAATAGTAAAATAACTGAAATATCTCTTCGAGTTCTTTGGTCACTGTGCTCGTAAAAACGAAAGATCGCAACTGATTCATGTCATTATTTTGTTCTTTTTTTGCGTGATTTGATTTCCTTTCAAAAACAAATCGACATGGTGCCAGCGGCGGAATTACAAACCTTGTTTTTACTGTTCGTACTATTGTAGTTTCTTTAATTAACTATACTTCATGTATACTTGATAAGTACTCAGTTTAATCGTACCTATTATCAAATTACGGGAAACACTTTGAAAACGATTTTCCTTAGTCCACTCCTAACCTATGTGAGAGTGAAACTGGTTCACTGAAAAGTAAAATTTCTGCAAACGTACCGTTAGGATAAAAGATTAGCGCGGTCATGATTCAGTATTACACCTAAACGTGGCTTTAAACGTCTTAAAGGTGTTAAACCAATTAAAATAATAAATTCTGGAGTGCTGAAGAGTTTTTTTTCACGAAATTTTAAAGACATCTCCAGGAAGCAGAGATGGCGCGGTGGTGAGAGCACCCACCTCTCATCATTGATTCCCAGGAAATGGCGTCACACATGGGTTGAGTTTGTTGGAGTTCTCTACTCTTTTCCGAGAGGTTTTTCCCCGGGTACTCCGGTTTTCCCCTCTCGTCAAAAACCAACCTACAATTTTAGACAATCCAGTCAACCAATCAAAACTCAAAGTAATTACACGTAACCGACAAAAACCGCGGGAAAATGTGCACGCGCGAGCCACGATTGGTTTTGTTTTCAGTTCTGATTGGTTGAAAAAATGGCGCGAGAAATTTGAACCCAGCACTGAGTGAGGTAATGGAAAACCAAATCAATTCACTAATTACTTTCAACAGTCAATTGACACCCGCTCTATTAGTTGTTTGATTTGATTTGATTTATGTACGTATACAGAGTCCCCAATAGGCTAGTTTCGAATTGTGCGGCAACAAAAGAACAGTGTCGAGGTTCAGGGGAATAATTAGCATATTGTTTTGTTCAAAACAAAGGAAATGCAAATTATTCCCCTGAACCTCGACTCTGTTCTTTTGTTGCTGCACAATTCGAAACGAAATAAAATTCAGTTCTTCACCACGGCCTTCTCATCTTTGTTCGCAGTAACAACAGAATTACAACTCAGGGTGCTTTGTGTATAGCTAAAGGATTGGAAGGTAATAACACGCTGGAGATTCTCAAGGTAATAACTTGTAGTTACTTGAGCGCTTTATTTTTCCCTGCAATTTTGCCATTACTCTTTGGTGCAAGACAAGAACTCCGACGTTAGCATATCAGAGTTTATTTGACATTCCTTTCTTTTTTCTACAGATAGGGTGCAACCCAATCGGTAATGAAGGGGCGAAAGCCATTTTATCATCGGCGAAAAACTATGCAGATAGTGCGTTGACAGAACTACACTTAAAGGTCAGACTAAACGTCTCCATTATCATCATCATCGTCATAGTAATCGTCGTCTTGTTGTCATCATCAACGTCATCATCATCATCATCATCATCATCATCATCACCACCACGGAGAGCGTGGAGAGCGGAGGGGTTGGCGCAGTGGTAAGATCTCTGCGTTCCAACCCTAAGGTCCCAGGTTCCATTCCCGGTTCTGCCGAGACTGGAATATTTGGCGACCATCTTTGCCGCTAGAGTTCACCCAGCTTTCCATCCTTCCAAGGTCGGTGAAATGAGTACCAGCATGCATGGACTGCTTAGAAGCGGCTGCAATTTGCGCCTGTATATGCTTCCAGTCCGCTGGGGGTAAATTGATCATTGTAAAGCACCCTTGAGACGTAAGTGATAAGGGCGCTATATAAATGCACCACTTTACTTTACTTTACTTTACTTTACTTTTTTTACCACCACTACCGTCAACACCAAAAAGCAACAATGCCTTGTTCGGAATCTGCTAGAAATAAAAATGCGGCGTATTCTATTCTTCATACTCAAAAGCCACAGATGACAGATGTATCAAGATGTGTCAGTAGCTCATGGAGGGGAACCTCTATCACCGCTTATTTCTTCAGTAAAGTAAAAGAAAGTAAAGCGACCATATTTAGCGTCGATAACTCGAAACAGTAATTCAATTGACAAACCTGAGATCGACGGCGGAGCGCTCATTGTACTCCCCGGCTCTCCACCAGTGCTTCGTTTCACGGGTATTTAAAGCTAATTAAGCTACACAGAGAGGAAAGAAATAGAAACAATGATGCCAGATCCGGGGATCGAACCCGGGACCTCTTGCACCAAGGCCGCGCACTAACCGACTGTGCCACCGTTGCTCCTTAATTAAACCCCTCCGTAAGCCAGTCAACCGTTTCCCGAGTAAATTTATTTTTAGGAACAGGTTTTTCCCGCGAAAAGTGTCAGATTTCCCTTGATGCTGAGACAGCTTTGTTTTGATTGGCTTTTTTTAACATGCAGGGGGCGTGCTGAAGCTCCCAAGGGAGGCGTTCTATAAATAAATCTACTCGGGAAGGGGTTGACTCCTGGGCCAAGTATGGGAGATAAAGGTTTTCCTTGATGAGCTGCTGATAGTGTTTTGTGTTTTAAATCGGTATTGCCTGCACTGGACTGGAATGGATGTCCATACCGGCATAAAAAGGTAATTCATATCCCTCAATCAATTTGGAAATTTTTGGAGAGGGTGGAGTTGGGAGTTGGGGTATTTATTTATTTTGAATTCTTTTTAAAATTCAAAATAAATAAATAAATAAATAAATAAACCCTCCTCCTTAAAAGGAGGTTTACCCGGTGGAGATGAATTGTTGCTGCTGTCTTCTGCACCTTTTATTTTCGGACATCGTTACCGTCATTATCATCAACATCACCGTCAATATCATGATCACCAACAATAGGCCAAATCGACAAACTCTGATCAGTGTTGTACCCAATTCAAATCTTCCGGGATTAAGATTCTTTGTGCATCGTATTTGCATGATAATGACGGTAGCATTCGTATTTAAATGATATGGAAATACCTGGAGCAAAACATTTTATTCCAAAAGTGTTTGAATTGGGTACAGCATTGCGTTAGCTGATTAGGTCTATGCAGTTTCATGCGACACAATACACATAGAGATGGATACCGGTACGTATACTCGAGCTCCGATCTCTACCAACAAACCTCTTCAATTTCAAGTATACCACTCAATTCATATTGTTTTTTCTATTCTATTTTTCTTAAGTACTATTTACCATCTTGGTCTTTAATTTCTAGGACGTATATTTAGACGAAGGATTCGACCAACTGTTGGAGGAAGTGCGAGAGGTGAAACCTGACATTCAGATTATTGCCAACCTGCAACCTGGTGTTAAACATCCATTAATTTTAGTGAGGAATTATATATCAAGAAATCAGCAGCAGTGGTTGGAATATTGTCAGCAGTTTGACTCCCACAGCGGGCGTACAATATCAAGAAATGACTTTGTGATTTGCTTAAAGGTTTGTATGGAAAGCGTACTTTTCATTAAGAAAGGCCAGGACCCCAAATGGGGCCTGCAACTGCAATACTGGGTTTATGTCAACCTCGTTCCCAGGGCTTTTCTCCACCGAGGAGGGGGTGGGCCGACCCTCTCCTCGGCGGAGGCCCACCCTCTCCTCGGCGGAGAAAATCCCTGGGAACGAGGTTGGGTTTATGTAACGGCATTGTCACAGATCAAGCTATTTTTAGACGAAATCTTCAATAAGATTTGGCTTCCACGAATGACCATTCTCAATCCCACGGGTGATAATTTCTCATGCAAGCCTTTTGATTAGCTGGAAAGGTCTGGTTTCGTGGAAAAATCGATCTCAAAATAACTCGGTCTGTAATTTAAACGCCGTTCCCCAAATACGATATCAGGGACCTTAACAGGAGTCCATGACCCGGTGCCTACAACTCTACTGTGTTCGTGTAACGGCGTTTTCACCGACCGATTTATTTTTAGATTGAATTTCCCGCGAATGAGACTCCCACAGGAGCCCGATGACCAATTACAAGAAATTAAGCTGAAGTCATAGGGTCACCGAACCGGAACTGCCTTTGTTTTTTGACCTAATTCGCGGGAAGGGCTAGTCTAAAAATAAACCTACTTGTGAAAACACCGTTTCACAGACCGGCGCTGTATGGAAGTTGCACGCTCCAGATGGGCTCCTGACCTTAAGATCTACGACGGCGACGTCGACAACGCCACAAAACAATGATATCACTGGTTAAAAGAGCATAACTTGAATAATCATGCTGCACGCAGCACGCATTTTAGCGCATATTTTTGCGATACTCTGCATGACGACGACGTGAAATCACCAAATTTGAAGTTTTGACGACAACGTGAGCATGGAACCCAGAACCTTGCATTCTCTATTTCAATTTTTCACTCTGAAACCGCTCGTGCCGATTTAGTTCTATAATACTTCGCCCACATTGTACGACGTGAACGTTAAGGAATAATCACGAAAGACTTATGGTAGAGAAAAGCTATATTTTAAGGTGACGTTTTCGTTGACGTCGCCGTCGTAGATCTTAAGGTCCCTAATAGGGAGCTTTGGCAACGACGAAGGGAACGGCAACGAGGACTTCATCTCAAAACATACTATTCACCACTATTCCAAGCTTTTTAATATGACAAAAGTGTAGTAGTTCCTCACTAATGAAATCGTTATGAGCGGCGGTTAATTTAGGCTCTCTAATGAAGTTGTAAGCTCCCAGTCATGGACTCCTGAAAAGGCGAATTAAGCCATTGGTGAACCTGTCAACTGCTTGTTCAGGAAAGCCGATCTTTTAACATGTTTTCAAGGTAACAAAAAGCAAAATGACTGTGAAGTTTGACGACTTAATTTCCATCCGTTCTTGAGATACAGAGGGAATTGTGACCGTCACCCGAAAATGGCCCGTAAAGTTCCGGGACTTTCGAGAAACGGGCCTCAGGTCCACATCGCGTCCATGCCGGGCGCATTCCCACTGCTGTCTTCAAGAATTAAACCCTGAACCGTTCAGGCCAGAAGACTACAATTCGCTGGACACAGTGATATATCCGGACATGGACATGGTGTTGAAGCATAGTTTATAATATTTTAAGCAATAAAATAGAGGCACTGTACAGTTTGATGGTGATATCTCCAGCGACTTTGAAGTGAAGAGTGGTGTAAAGCAGGGTTGCGTGTTAGCTCCCATCCTCTTCGGTATTTTCTTCTCTCTGCTCCTGAAACATGCCTTCAAGTCTTCAACTGATGGCGTCTACCTCCACTCAAGATCTGACGGTCATCTCTTTAACATCTCGAGATTTCGTGCCAAGTCAAAGACGAGGACAGTCAATATCAGAGACCTACTGTATGCTGACGATGCAGCTCTCGTCTCCCACTCAGAAGACGGACTTCAAAGGCTACTTGACAGGTTCTCCAACTCCTGTAATCAGTTTGGCCTTACAATCAGCTTTAAGAAGACCCAGGTTATGGGACAGGCTACACCAGCCCAGCCTCTTCTGAAAATTAATGGGGAAAACTTAGAAGTTGTCCATCAGTTCCAGTATCTAGGCTCTACAATGACTGACACCTTATCTATGGATGTGGAAATAAGTAAGCGCATAGCCTTGGCTTTCAGAACTCTGTCCAAACTCGCCAAGAGAGTTTGGGAAAACAAACACCTGAAAATACCCACTAAAGTCAATGTCTACAAGGCCTGTGTCATCAGCACTTTATTTTATTGCAGTGAATCTTGGACAACATATTTCACTCAAGAACGGAAGCTCCAAGCTTTTCACCGAAGATGTCTTCGTATAATTCTTGGAATTACTTGGCAAGACAAAGTGCCAAATAATGAGGTCCTCTCCAGAGCAGGGATTCCATCGATTTATACACTTCTACGTCAAAGCCGTCTACGCTGGCTAGGTCATACCCACAGGATGGCTGATGGCCGCATCCCAAAAGACCTGCTTTACGGCGAGCTCGCAACGGGGTCAAGAAGAAGAGGTCGACCTCACCTTCGCTTTAAGGATGTCTGCAAGCGTGATATGAAGGCGTGCAACATCAACACGAAGTCATGGGAAGCTTTTGCGGGCAACAGAACTATGTGGAAACAAGTTGTTTCACAAGGTCTGGAAAGTGGGGAGAAGGCAGTTCGTACTGCATATGATAGAGCCAGAGCAAAAAGAGCAGCCAGACAGCAAACTTGTTCTACCTCACAGCAGCCCTCGGTCCTTGTTTGTCAGTTTTGCAGCAGAAGCTGCTCTTCCAGAATTGGTCTCTTTAGCCATTCAAGACGATGCTCCTCATCCAAATCACAGGGTGCTACTCCATAGTCTTATAGACTGAAGGATGCCACACACAAGCAATATTTTCATGATCGTTTTATTGTATGCAAAGTATTCTATGCACGGTGCTAAGAACTTAGGTAAGAAATTGAAACGTGCAAACCAAATTATGTGTCGCAAACAACCTCCGGTCGCTCGCACTTAATTTAAAGTAACTTTCCTAAGAGAAAATGCATTAGGCGACAGCCGAATTTCCGCCGATGTTGTTGGAGACACGAGGACCGTCTTAGCGGCTCTTTCTTAGCGGCTCTGACCATGTCAGTTATCTTAACGTAATTATCTGTAGTGTTAGTTTTCACGCGGTTAGTCCGCATAGGTTAGCATAAAGTTAGGGACCGCGGAATCAGCTTATCCAACAATTCAACTCGAATTTTGCTTGGCTGAAGTATGCACCGCAAGTATTTACCACAAGCTTTTCCGTCTTTGTTGAAAGTGTTAGGATCACGTTCGTTTAACTTTGCAAGCTCTTTGACCAATCATAGCTAAGCAAGAGCATATATAAACGCCAGTTTTTAAAGAGAGCGAGAGAGAGTTGGCTGCCGGCAACGCCAGAGTACCGAAATTCCATGCAAGAATAAAGAATTTAAAACGCTGCAGCTGTGTGTGCAAAATCTGTCCCGCAACAATGGTTTTGTGGAGCCCAAAGCAAGTTGAGAAACCGTCTCGGGTCGGATAGTATTCCAGTTGAGCAATAGGATTACTCTCGCACCAGAATAAGAAATGTTCAGTGAGAGAGAGAGTAATGCAAAAAAATTGTGAATTTCGTTGCTTGGTTGTTCTCCAACTGAAAAAGCGAAAAATATTAGGGAAGTATAGGGGGAGGTTTATAGTGGGTACCTGCCTTGGTCTGCAAATTCGGATGTTCAAATCTAACTCAAAATCTGAAAACTGGCTTCCTGGCGGCTTTATTTACTTGTAAGGTTCTTAATTAAGAAAATCCGGGATGGCGCAGTGGTGAGAGCACTCGCCTCCCACTAATGTGGCCCGGGTTCGATTCCCGGACTCGGCGTCATATGTGGGTTGAGTTTGTTGGTTCTCTACTCTGCACCGAGAGGTTTTCTCCGGGCACTCCGGTTTCCCCTCTCATTTCAGTTTACAGTGTCCCCGATTAGCGCTCCAGCGCTAGAACGACTAGGCACTTAAATAAAGTTCCTTTCCTTTCCGGAACTAATATTGAGTTCGATTAAAACGTAAAATCCCGATTTCAATATCCGGCGAAACCGGCCTGGCCTCGGTTGTTCAAATGGTGGATAACGCTATACACCGGATAAATCACTATCCAGGGGATAAACACAGGCAAAACCAATTGAGTTATCCAGTGGATGGTGCTACTGCGGCCTGATCTTGGTTTCTTTAGCACCTTCTCTCTCCAATGTTTTTAATTCATTACCCTCTGCTGCAAGGAACTCTGTATTTTTTTAGTGATTTTAGAACTCAAGTGAGGAAGTATCTGATAAATAGGGCAAATGCACGTTTGATTTCTTGATTTGTCTATATTTTTGTTTATTTATATACCTTTGCTGTAGCGTCTTTAACATTATACATTATTAATATCACTATGGTCATTACTATTATTGTTGTAAATTTTTCATTGTTATTAAATGTTATTGTTGTAAATTTTACTAATGAAGAGCCACCTTTCAGTGGAAACACTGTAATAAAGCCATATTTATTATTATTATTATTATTATTATTATTATTATTACTTCTTGTTAACAGAGAAACAGTCACAAGCTAAATTGCAGAATTTGCCAATGAATGGTGTGTATTGTTATATGCCTCGTTCTTCAAACGGTGCCACTGCAAGAATACCATGGCGGCCGACTGTATTCTGCAGTTCCACAAGCCATACATTGTTTTGTAGGATTTTAAGATGATGATTTTTTACTCAATTTTTTGCCATTCTTCGCAGAATGCTGGTATTGAATTTAAGTTGGAACAAACAGCCCGATTGCTTACAAGGCTCGATCCATGGAATCATGGTTTTATAAATTACACGTAAGTACCATGAAGTACGGGAAAACGATGAAACAGCTACGGCTTGGAAATAGCTGACATCATGGAGAAAGAAGGCTGGGGGGAATAGCAAATTCTTTTACACCAACAGTAGTATAGAGCTTGGTATTCCGCGGGATAAACCCCAAATGAGGTAAGACAGTAGCTCCGAGCGACAACTGCGGGAGAAGCTCGTAGCCCCCATATTTACCTGATGTGGCGTCGGCCCCTGTTGACTACTGGGTATCATGCTCTATAATACTTTGTGTTTAAAGTAGTCAATTATGAGGTAGATTACGATTTTCTCCATTCTTTGCAGAAGTAAGATGCTAGGATATCGAGAATTATCCCCAGAGGATGCAGAGAGTTAATGGAGATTGAACGACTATCGTAGGCAAAACAATCATGACTGAGATGTTTGAAATTCTTTTTTTTTTTCCTATTTGTTTGTACAAAATGAGAAATATACAACATTAAAATATAAAGAAGTTTACTTTGTCGGAGATCATGCCCGGCTGCGCTGTGTGCCGTGCTGTCTTTATTTAAAAGAAGCAGTTGATTTTAAAGCTTTTGTTTTGATGAACATACTCTTTTATAACGATTTCCAATAAACACAAACAATACAGTTATTGCAACTTAATACAAGATCTCTTTGATTTATACCGAAGTAAAATGTTCCTAGAGAACAGGAACTCTCAAACAGGTCATCGGTTGGCCACTTTGAAAGAACCCTTTCTCAGACTTCGTTACTCTTAAAATTTACGCCCTCGAATTATTTTACTAAGTAAATAGACACATCATCTCTTGATATTCAAAGGTTTCTGACTTACGAAAGACCATACTTAATAACCAATAAAGAGTTGTTTACAAAAAAACTCCATACTAATCTGGCCCCCTGGGGGTCGTTTTGTCAACACGAATCTCGAGAATTTAACGGAGCGCTCCTAGAATATTTGCATAGCAAGGACTGACGGGATTTTCAGTTATTTTGGTGACAAAAACTTCTGTGCATCATAGCTTCGATTTTTGTAAAAGATTTGATCAGCTAAGGTTTCTGTTTCGACAAATCATGGCATTTGCAACGATTTACGATAACTGGCAAACAGAAAAGAGAAGCATTCGCGAGAGGGCCGCGCAATTGATAAATAATCCACTCATGAGCGATATCAAGTTCGTAATCACAGATTCAAGCTCCATGGACAAGAAAGACAAGGGCACTATACACGCTCATAAGTTTCTTCTGTCGCTTGGAAGCCCGGTTTTTCGCGCGATGTTCTACAGCAGTATGGCTGACACCAGAGAAGAGATCCCACTCGACGACTGCGACCCGCGAAGTTTTCTAGATTTGCTGCGGTATTTATACTCGGATGAACTGCACTTGACCTCTGGAAACGTTTTCGAGTTGTTGTACTTGTCAAAGAAGTACTTAGTGCCGTTTCTGACTGAGAGTTGCTGCCAATTCCTGGAGACGGAGTTGAGAGAGAACAATGTGTTCAGGATCTTGGAGCATGCAAGATTGTTCTCCGAATCGCATCTTGAACAGCAGTGTTGGAAACTCCTCGACGCGAAAACGAGTGCCTGCCTACACACCGAGGGTCTTCTTTGGATCAGCCATGCCACACTCTCGTCTCTTTTCAAGAGAGATTCGCTGACCCTTGTGGACGGGGAATGTGCTGTTTTTAAAGCTGCAATGCGCTGGGCATCTGCCAATTGCAAAGCTCGAGGATTTGAGTCTACTGAGGAAAAGATAAGAAGAGTGCTGAACAACGCAATACACTTGATCCGGTTTCCTATGATCCCGCCTCGACTGTTCAGTGAAATCGTAGTTCCTACAGGAATACTTACAGAGAAAGAGATATCTCAAGTTTACTTATTTCATAAACAAGGCGCTGTGGCTAATCCTGAGATGAAGTTCTCGTGTATTCCTCGCGGACCGCTGTTGCAGTTCCAAAACTCACATATCGAGTTGTCTCGCTGTTATAGATACCGAGAAAATCATATATTTCCAAGTTCAGAAAGTTTCACTTCTGTGTCGGAAAACCTCAAGTTTTTAACCAGCAGAGAAGTGTACTTTGCAGGGGTTCGTCTTTACGCGCATAAAGACGTGGGAAAGTCCTTCTTGGTGCAGCTCAGAGTTTACAGATGCCGAGGGTTGAAAGAGGAAGTTGCTAACATGCGGGGAACATTCACAGTAGGAATTCTCCCTCGGGAGCTGGCCAATAGAGTTGGATTTGATGTACTTGTTCCAAAACCCTTTCTTGTTTCCAGAGAAACTCAATTCAATGCCAAGATCAATATAGTGGGAACAAACGAGGCACGAGCTTCTCCAAACAGAGGAGTACCAATGAAGTTTGTCAAGTGCGATGGAATCGACTTTAAGTTTGAGGGCCAATCGAGGCAAGTACTAGAGGTTTTGTTTTACTCCTTAGATTGACCCTATAATGTTCTCAAATCTGTGACTGAGAAATGACTTGGAAATTAATCATAACGTTCGAGAAGAAGTGACTTCTTCGTATTTCGATTAATATTAGATTTTCGTCAAGCGACGCGAATCGAGCACACGCAATCAAGCAAGTGTTTTTGAACTTTCGTACGGCGTGATAGATAGATAGACTGTGTTTATTAAGAAAAATATTGCAGTTAAAAAAACTGAATTGCGCCTCTTTACAAGTAAGAAATATAAGAAATGATTTATAAATACATGTACTACTATTATAAAATTACAAAGCGACTACTCTTAGAAATTACTTAAATGCTTCCCTCGCACTCTTCACGATGAATGAATTTCCAAATCTATTTGTCTTTACAAGAGGCGTGGCAAACCTCCTCTGCCTTCTCAGCTCATATGAGATAGAAACTGAGGAAGGCAGGAGGCTTGTAATCTTACTACGTGTGTCATTAACAATAGACTTCAACAGGTGTTCTGTTAAATTTTCCTGGTGGGCCCTGATGGACTCAAGCCCTGCTAACTGAAGGGCGTCCGAGTAGTGCACCCTGGAAAAAATGCATGATAGGGCCCTCCTTTGCACTCTTTCGAGCTCGACTTGGATGGAGGCAGTGTGGCATTGGTTAGGGCACTTGCCTTGCGATCCGGAGATCCCGGGTTCAAGACCCACTCTGACCACTTGCTGAATTTGTTCCTGGTAGTCCCTGGTGCAACTTCCCAACTGCACTTGTAAATAGCCAACTAGTTTGCCTCCGGCCAGTTGGGATTCTTAACAGTTGTTGTTGTTGTGTTCTGTTGTTTCGTTGATTGTTTCATTGGCCCTGAAAAGCCCCTATGGGGAGTGGTCAATTAAGTATGTATTGTATTGTGTTGTATACTTTGGTAGACTGTAATGGAAAACAGGAGAAGCGTAATCTAGCCTGAAGACCTAATACATGCGCAAAAATATGTTACAAGATCTGAAGTAGGAACATGCGCACGCTTAAGTTGAATAAGAACGTACAGTTTCTTAGACGCTTTTTTAATACGTTCTTCTATATGGTCGTTCCACGTTACCGTACCATTGATTGTCAAGCCGAGTAGCTTAGTGCTCTGTATGGATTTGATAGGAGAAAGTGCTATCAAAGATGGTATCTTTCAGAGTTTCATTTTAAGCCTGCTTTTCATGTGAAACTAGTCACAAGCGCAAGCAAAAGGCTACGAGGACCACAAACCATAAACGTGAAACAGGCACAAAAAAATCGGACTCGTACGCTTGAGCAAGAACGTGGAAGGAAACTCTTGAACGTTGCTTTAAAGTGATTCCTTAGTAATAGAAGCTGTCGTAAGATTTTCTTTAAACTTTTCTCGATTGTTCCCTACATTATGGTGACTCGAAATGTGCAATTAAAAAAATAGGTCACCAAGCTCGTTTGGGAGATATAACTTGCTCAAGTTACTCATTTAATCATTGCGACTTCATCTATCAAGGACAAGTTTGTTCCGTCGGTTCACGCTACGTTTTGCAGGAACAGGTAACACAGCTTTGATGTAATTCTTGAAATAACAAAACAGGTGTATTGTATTGTTCAAAAGGAGTAATTTAATATTTGTTTTATAGCACAGGCACACGTCTTGAAAAGGCACTGACTACAAATATTCCTCGGGTGCGTGATCTCGAGGAGACCATTTTGTGTCCACGAGTGATGGCTACGAATACTTTTTTCCCTGTAACTTTTTTTTCTGAAGTAAATTTTGTAAAAATTTTTGCAACACAAAGAGGAGGAGTAAGATAATGAAGTTATGCCAAAAAAAGGATAGGTCACCAACCTCGTTTAGGAGAGAACAGAAAGCAAACCAAGCTCGAACCCTCGACAGCACGTCTCCCCGATAGCGCAGTTTCACTTTCACTCAGGGACTAAAATGACACTTTAGCATCATCAAGGCTATCACTCGACTTTTTGTTTTGTGAGAGTCTAAATAAAAAGTTTCCCGTTTTGCCCTTTACTGCTGTGCTCTGAAAACGGCCATTCTTTTTTCTAGCGAGCTTTCCCGCTCGAAAGTTCGCCATTTTGAAATGTTTTCGCCCCCACGTTCGATATATCAATATTCACACATGGCTACGAGTCTCTACGGTTAAATTTAAACACTGTTTTGTTTAGAAATATTCGTTGAGACCATTCGACCATAAAGCCTCGTAGCTATGCCTGAATACGAACGTGGCCTACGCTGTGTTATGCGCAGAACAGGATGCGCAGTGCAATACTAGGGAATCACCTTACGCTTAATCTGACACGCTTATCAAAAGTCGTTTATGCTGGCTTGGTCATGTCTCAAGGATGGATGACGATCGTCCCGTGAAGGCCCTCATGAACGGCGAGCTCGATAAAGGCACTCGTCCTGTTAGTCGACCGAAATTGCGTTACAAGGACACCTGTAAAAGTGTTCTTAAGTCTGGAAGAATCTTAGATCGATGGCAAGATTTGGTTGTCGACCGACCACTCTAGAGAAGAACCACTGGAAATGTTTGTGGAATTGTGAATGCTAATCGAATTGCAACTTACCAACGACAAAAGGAGCACCGAGCTCGAAAGAAAGCTATAAGTGGAAATTGATTAAATAGAATTTATTTTGTTATGTATATTCCAGTGTTTTACCCGTATCGGGTCTATGCGTATTATTATTATTATTATTATTATTATTATTATTATTATTATTATTATTAATCTGACTTCACACTCGCTCATGACCCCAGTAAAATAAACAAAAGCGTGACAAGCACAAGAACAACAAGAAGTTCTTTTCTTCTGTTTTCTTGGATCATAATTTTCTAAAAGACCGCAGGTATACAGCAGGGCCCGGTTGTTCGAAAGCCGGTTAACCTAATCCAGGATTAGCGTGAACTTTGGTTTCATTTTTTCAACTTTTTGGTGAAAATTTATTTTGCTAATTTTGTTTTTCAAGATTGACTTCCTCTAATGTTAAGTCTTGCCGAATATCAGCGTGGAACAGCATTTGCGAGTAGAGAAATAAACTCCTTGGTTAATTTTTAATCTGGGATTAGCGTTAATCGGCTTTTGAACAACTGGGCCCTGATTAGCAATTCTTTCAGGGCAGCCATGTTTTACAAAGGAATTACAGAAACGGTCTCCAGGATGGAGCAGAAAAAGATTCCTTTAAAAACTGAAATCTGTTTTGTGATAGTTATGTTTTAAGCCTTGCACTAGCGAGATAATAGCGTCTTAATGTTTACGCTTGATTAAATATTCGATGCATCTTTCAGTTATAGTTGCTCAAAGCAGTTTCAAGACTTTGAAGACCTCTTTAGAAAGATTTACGCTACAACGCTGTATCACATCTGAAAAACGAACTCGGTGACCACCATCTTTTTATTGCTGGAAAATGACCAGAAGGCCATGATGAGACTTTGCAAAGTTTTAAAAATTTGAGTGGAGCGGATTCAGAGCCACCTCGCAAAATCAGAAATTTGAGGTGGCTCTGAATACGCTTCTAATTGGTCGATTGACCTTTTCGTTTTAGTTCCTTCAAGTTCGAGTGAATTTGTCCTCCTGATAAGAATAAAAATGCCAAACAACTGAAATTCTAACGTTTATCAAATATCTCTCTGTCTTAAACAAAGAGGTTGTTCAGTACAATACAGGTTTTTTAATTTTAAAATTAAATATTTTAGTTAAAGTAATGTGGTAACACATTGTTGTGCCCAGCATTCCAGATAGCACCTCCCTTTCTCGGCAATGCAGATTTGATTGCAGACCTGCACAGACGGATGGCATTTTAGATGGCACCCCCAGCCAAAACACTTCTGTGTGCAAGTCTCGGCATCGCACTCCATTAACCCGCAATCTTCACCGTTGCAGACTTGATCACACTCTCGTGCATTGCATGATGCTGTGTAGCACTTTTTGCCGTTGCATGATTGATGGCAAATGTCTGAACCGGTGCAATTCAAGTAGCAGAACCCGTCGTTGCAAGTCTGGTTGGAGATTTGCGGTGGGTTCCTGGGTCTGTTTGCCAGGGCACAACCGACTTTCGACTGACAAGTTTGGACACACGTCTCGTCCTCCATGCTGTCACAAGTGGCCTTGATTGTTATACCAGGAGGGTGGTAAACCGAATGCTTGCATTGTCCGCCAAAGCACCTTGGATTGCAGTTTTCTCCTTCACACGACGTCAAACAACCTCCGCCAGTGCAAGTTTGGTAGCAGAGTTTCGAACTGGAAGATAAGCAACCCATCTTGCAATTTCCTCCTCTGCAAATCTGAGTACAGATCCTAGAATAGCATTCCATGTGGCATCCTCCTGCGATGCATTCTTGAATGCAAATGTCCGAGGTACAAGTGATGAGCTGGCATTGACGTCCGACGCAAACTTGGCTGCATTTTGCACCAGCATTGCATCTCAAGTTGCAGTTTCCTCCGTAACAAACCTGACTGTGCATTACAAAACTCTCAACTTTCTCGAGCTGACAGTTTCCATTTATGCAATGCTGATAACAAATATTTTCCCTTCGCGCAATAGCCTGATTACAAGTTGATACAACAGCTAAAGCAGTGACATTTTCTGGTTGGTCGCTGTAGATGCATTCGCTCTTGCGACAGGAACGGGTGCACTCTTTTCCCTCGCAAAGCATAATGCATCTCCCTGATTCGCATGTCTGGTGGCAAAATTGCACCCCTGGCGGACAATGCATTTTGCAATTTCCTCGGCGACATTTCTGGAGGCAACGCTTGGCATTTTCGGGACACTTCATTTCGCATCCTCCGACGTCACAAGTCTGAATGCACTCGTCCGAGGTGCATCTCATATTGCAACGGCCACGTATGCAATATTGGTGGCAACTCTTTGCCTTGCAATCCAGGGACTCACACAGGCTGCCATAGCACTGCTGTTTGCATGCATGCGGTGAAGAACACGTAATGTTGCATTTTGCAGCATTGCATATCTGCTGGCACTGCTTGAATATTTTTCCATTCACAGAACAGCTCAGGGTTTGCCTCCTTGTCAGTGCGTACTGGTAACAGGTCCGGTTTTGTCTCACGAAGCAGTGTCGGTCATCAATGAGGGCCGAGGCTTGAGTTACCACAGCAATCACGACAATTAAAAACTGCATTTTCAACGACTTCAATTTGAGCGGTTCCTATAAGAAAGAGGTGGGGTTAAAAAAGCAAATACTCGTCTGTTTCATACATGATAGAATATTTCTGACAAGGAAACAATCAATGATTTCGGTGGAACATTTACTATTCACAACAAATGCGATACTTGTGGAATGTAAATTAAGTGACGGCGGGACATTTGAATGGTGAAGTCAACTTTTCACAGACTGAGAACCATTTGTTTGAGTCGTGGGGGTCGTACAATAAGCACTTCCCACCGCATGTTGCTTATGCTTGTACTTATCCAGCTTACCAGATAGCGACTTGTAGAATACTCGGCCAATTGTTCGCATATTGTTATATGCCTCGTTCTTCAAACGATGCCGCTACAAGAACACAATAGTGACCGGGTATTCTACAGTTATTCTGCGATTTTCATCGTCACGGTAAACTTGCAACGTTGAAGGATATTGAAATCTTGCTTCTCTATCCATAGAAAAATAAATTGAGGAAAGGCTTGAAGCATTGCAAAATTAAATAGTAGAATGTCATCAAAGTGATCAAACTGTGTGTCAATTGCCGTGATGATACAACGATTTTCGTTGCTCAGGTTGTGTTTTCACTAGGACAATTTTAACTAGAAAGCCGGAAAAGTCCGGAAATACAATGAAAACACCTCGTCTTGGTTTTAGCTAGTTAAAAATGCAAGCTGTAACAAGGGATTTTCTCGCCTTTACGAGCGGAAATTCACGCAGAGTTATACTACCTCGCGAGATGGTATAACTTGTCCTGATAAACACCGCAGCCAATCATGCCGCGCGTCTTGACAGAAGCCTGCCAAATAATCTGGTGATGTCATTTTCCCTCTTTCCAGACAAGTCCCTCGTGGTTGAGCTTGAGAAATTAAAAAAGGAAAACGATTTCAACAGTCATTTCTTTCGATTTACAATCCCCCGACCCACTGGATTCTCCATTTCTTCGGCCAGGTCCTTAAAACAGAATTGCGGTCTTGGATAAGCTTACACATATGTAGTCTTGCGCCTATGGCGCTGAATGTTGTTTCATTGTTGGATTGACAGAATTATTTAAAACATTTCCGTCGCATCATCCTTATTTGTAAGGACATAAGCTTCATTGGCTGAATAAAACTCCTTCTACTTGCCAAAAATACAGCGAAAATAATCACAAGAGAAGTCATTCCAAGCACTACGGCCCCTTTCATTTTTTTATTATGGCGCGCTTTTGCAATTTGAATCCTATGAGTTAGCGGCTTAGATTGCGGGTTAGTGAAACAGTTGTAGTCTAGTTGTCACTTTTAAAGTCGGTTTGTAAACAAAGCCTAGAAAGAATGTTCAGCTAGTTAATCGGCCTAGTGAAAACACAACCTGTCAATACTTAAAGTTGTCAACAGGAAGCAAGCGAACAGTTCACCTCGTAAATGCCCACTCAAATTACGTACTTTGGGATTCTTAACATTTCCATTCGTGCGCATTGTTTTCTCACTAGTTACAAGGAAATTTATTTCATCTTTTTAGAATTTAATAGCATGGAAAAAA
>NC_090894.1:8058180-8060680 GCF_036669925.1 Montipora capricornis
CTCTCACAATTTGAACCATTGTTCTGAGTCAAGATGTTCACGCTTTTTGTGGAATGTTTTTGAAGTCGTTCAAAAAACTCGCAGTTTAAACCCCGATAAAACACTGCTGCTCGTTTTTTAAACATTACATAAACAACATGAAAAACTTGCCTTAATATTTCAAATTTAGCGGGCTGCGCTGTTAAATACCGCCCGCTAAATTAGCCAATGACAGCGCTAGTACTATCTGAGAGGAAAAA
This sequence comes from Montipora capricornis, assembly GCF_036669925.1. Lineage (NCBI taxonomy): Eukaryota > Metazoa > Cnidaria > Anthozoa > Scleractinia > Acroporidae > Montipora > Montipora capricornis. Next base: position 8,058,420 of record NC_090894.1, read on the forward strand.
AAGATATTCGACAGTTTTTCCTGATGCTATTCCAACAGGCTTTCATATATTGAAAGTATACGACTCTTTATAGCTAACGATCTGATCCTTTCTCCATATTATCAATGAAGACCCACGATCGTCATCCAGGACTTTCCTTGACAGGTTATGCACCAGATTTTTTCGGCCTAACATGCTGGCAACGGCCAATCTGAAACTCCTGTACTTAATCGAATATATAATGGGATTACAGCAACTATTTACAAACCCAATGAGCATTGCCAAAGTGCCAAATGGACCATTGATTTTTTCCTCACTACCAATTTCAATAAAAAGCATAATACAAAACGGTGACCAGCATACAAGATAGGCCAATGTTACTACCAACAACGTTGCCACTCCCTTGTGGCGGCTCAAATTCTGGGCCGTTTTGCAATGCTTAAAATTCGTATTGTTAAAAGTCGCCTTGAAGTGTTTGTCTCTTTTTTGCTGAGGATTATTTGACACTTCTTGAATTCGCTGAATCTGCATTCGGATAACTAGACCGATTTTGAAATAGATGTATACCATCGAAATCAGAGCGATGCCGTACGTCCCTGAGACAACGGAGATCGCAAATGCAAAATTCAAACTGTTCTTAGACCAGTCCTCCGCCTTACAGGTTCCAATGTAACTAATAAAACACTCATATGAACTAACTCCAAATAACGGCAAACAGGCCCACACGGCCGAGTAACTCCACAAGATCAAGCATAGTATAAGAGCTCTTGACTTTGTCATCTCCAGTGGATACCGGAGTGGCCTAGCTATTGCCATATAACGGTCAATAGATAACATCATGAGATGCATTATGGACGAAATACAGAATAGAAAGTTGCCAAATCCATTGAACTTGCCCCAAATGTTCCCGCACCTCCACGAGCCAGTGTTCACAGTGTCCAATGCACAAGGCATGACTAAAATAGCAACCAGAAGATCCGCAATGGATAGAGACACAAGGAAGTAGGAGTTGACTATATTTTTTAACACGCTAGAACGACTTTGAACAGCGATGACTGCGATGTTTCCAATGATGGTTAGTACGAGAATTGTGGTCATAACAACCATGGTGAAAATTTTCCAGCCCAGGGAAATATCTACAAGCTTAACGTCGTCCGTGATCCGAGAAGTTCCCTGCGTCGACGAAGCGGTTGTGTTCATGGCCTTGTATTTAAGAAGGAAAATCTGGTGTGATAAAAGAAATTAGTGCAAATTAATTGAATGATATTTGTCTTAAGTAATTACGTCAGTAAGCATAAGGCGGATTTCAATCGTGATTCGTTTCAGTTCAATTAACTACCCTTGAGGATTTCTGGGAAAATCTTACCACATTTGCAATGGTAAAAACCGCATGATCTCACTCTGTCACCGGAAAAGAGAGATCTCACTTCTCCTGACCGTTGGAGATCTGGTTCTTAGCTTACGCGCGGATTTTCCGCTGCTTTGCGTTATTATTGGCTAAGGCGTTTGTTGCAATTGGCCAATCAGCAATACTTTGGTTTTGAATGTCGGCACTCAATTAAACCCTCTCAAATTTTTTGAGGACTAAATTTAACCTTCACCACGCACGGCTTTAATTATTCCCCATGTAATTATAATTTGTAGTAATGTCCGTCTTTCAGAGGCTGTACTGTCGCACTTTGTAATAATCGTCGCACTTTGTAATACCTGTCGCACTTTGTAATAAAATTGTCACACGTTGTAATCCCTGTCGCACTTTGTAATAACACTTGTCGCACTTTGTAATAAAAGGAAAGGAACTTTATTTAAGTGTCTAGTCGATTTAGCGCTGGAGCACTAATTGGGGACACTGTAAAGTGAAATTAACAATGAGAGCAAATCAAATTGTAATAACAGACCATCGCACTTTGTAATAAAAAAAGCTGTCGCGCTTTGTAATAACACAGAATAATATAACATGCGCTTAATTTCCAACAACTATGAAAGGTGTGATTGTCACAATGACGTAATTTAATGAGTGTAGGTATTGGCAAAATCCAATTCCATTATTTTTCCTTCGAAGTGAAAAAGGTGTCTGACAAAATCAAGAAGTTGGAAACAATCGGCCATTTGGGCCAACCTCTTTCCGCCAACTGGAGATGCAAAGGAAGTAATCGGTTCTTTGGCGTCTGACTTGCATCGACCGACACCTGTTATCTCTATTGTATCCTACCCAGGGGAGATGTGTACATGTCACAGCGGCACTCAAGACGGTTTCCCCCTAAATACATATTGAAAACACT
>NC_090894.1:8083180-8115680 GCF_036669925.1 Montipora capricornis
GTGCACCTTTGTGGTTGCCTAGCAAGTGATCAATGTCTTCCAGAACGTTGAGCTTTAATTCCCCTTGATTCAACGTCGCAAGTCAGAGGATGCTGAAATTTTAGTGTTTTTACGATCTATTGCCACTAATCTTTCGCTGAGAATCGGACTTTAATATACATTTTTTGCTACCCTTTTTCCCAAATTAATCTTTTTTCAATATCGGAGAGAACGCCCCGCGACTCTGGCACCCAGGGTATCTTTTAGCTTGCCTTTTACTGTTAACTCCCGGCTTTTATGGTACTTTTTGGTTTTCGTCCTGGCATCAGATTAGACTGAAAAGAAGAGTAATTATGAAGCGGAAACAACATGACTGTACAGTCCTTCCTTAGTGTGTGGAATAAAACATTTGCTTAGTCCAACTGCAAGGAATGCGTGACATGCATGCAGGAACTGACGTCTTCTGAAAACGGGACAGGACATCAGAGGCGGATTTGGGGGGAGGGGGGACGCGAGGGGGCCGTGCCTCCCCCCTTTTTCCCCGTACAAAGTGCATCAGGCGGTTTTACTCAAGTTCAAGTTTATTTCAAGTTCAAGTTTATTTTCAAAAATTACAGATAGTTTTACAATGAACCCTGCTCGCGTATAGCAATGCTAATCGAAGCATGTAGTGTAATCTAGAAACAACAACAACAACAACAGCAATAATAATAATAATAATAATAATGATGATAATAGTATTTTTTTAAAATAATTTGAATAACTTTGTTTTTAATTTGAATAAAAATGTTTACAAATATATCTATCTGAATTTTGTATATCAATGTCTGCATTAGTTAATAATAATAATAATAATAATAATAATAATAATAATAATAAGTGAATAAATAAATGTAATAAAACAGAATTATAGGGTACGATAGCAAGTACAAAATACAAAAGAAATGTTGCTTGAGAGCAAGGCTAGTGAGTCTAATTAGCACATAAACAAAAGAATAATTTTTTGGCCTCCATTTATGCATTCGGTCTATATTTTTTGGAAGACACGTCAAAGCTACACCATGATTATTTGATTTTCTCTGTTTGAAATTCTTATTGAAATGATTCTTACCGCGCGCTGTTATAGATTTGCCACATTTAATTATCGGCAGTACAGTGATCCCCAAACTAAGCTAGGCGCAGTGCTAAACTGATTGTGACCAGGGGCCCGTTTCTCGAACAACTCTGGCAACACACGGGCAGGGTTCGAGAAACGGGGCCCTTGTTCACAGTCAGTTTAGATTTGCGTCAAAGTTAGTTTTTGATCAAAATTCAGTCTTTCTGGAAAACTATAGTGAGGCACAAGGAAACCTCTTGTGAGCCATGATTTAAAGTGATTTTGATAAAAATAAGCGCTCCTCACATTACTGCGGCTTTCAATAACATGCGGACTCTTTAATTCAAAGGTCAACCGACAAAAGCGTTTTTCGCTTCCGTCAATGAAATGTTTGGCGGCTCCTCCGAGCTTCCGACTATTGTCGAGCGCGCAGTAATCAAATCATATCGTTGGGCCCAGTTCAGTCAACATAGTCGGAAGCTGGGAGGAGCCGCCGGACATTTGATTGACGGTAGCGAAAAACGCATTTGTCGGTTGACCTTTGAATTTAAGAGTCCGCAGACCATTACATCCTCCACACCATTCCTTACTTTTTTTCGGGATCATTTGCGTTCCGGGATCATTTGCGGACCCGTACAGATCGCCTGTATTTTCACCGCACAGCCGAGATTTTTTGTAAGTAGTTGGATCTTTGTTCACATTTTTTTGCCTCAGTAGTACAGCACGGCTATCGTTTTCTAATCAGTCAACGAAGAATAAAAATACTGAATATTGAAAGTGCATGGCACAATGAGATATCTCTGAAAATTTAAACATGATATCGATATACCAGATGATCTCTGAGCAATGATAATTTTAAAAAGAATGTATGGGATCATCAGCGCTTTCTACCCAAGAATTTATCGGTTTTTCACAGTTGATACCGGGCTCGTTATCAAAGCTAAAAAGCTTAAAATTGCATATGTAACTAAACTTAACAAGTTCTTTTACTTTTTGAAGTCAGTTTGTAAATAGCTTGATGTCTTCTGAAAGCAAACCCGTATGACGTGCACAACTTTGTATCCAGTCTCCCGGACACCCTTACCCCTCAGGAAGGGCTCAGTGATGCTCAGGTTAATCCAGTCTGCGAACAAGGTTGCCCTTAATTAGATGGTAAACACGACCGATTATTCCCAGCTGCTTACTTCGATTTTCTCGTTAGAGGTTATGCAGGCTTGCCTCAAAATCCGCTTGTTTCTTAACGCATGTATGCAGTCATGCAACTTTAATTTTCTCAGAAAGATAAACAAACTTTGTAAGGCTGAAATAAAGCACAGGGTCTCATATTTCAAGGCAGTGTAAGGCGAGTGTGGTACACGTCTCAGTAAAAAGTTCTGTGTGTTAGAGCTCAAAATTATTTTATATGTAAATGACAGAGTATATGTACTCATTTACTAAAATAACCCTGATGTTGCATGGGTGAGAACGACCCTTAAGATTATTGGACGTTGCCAGTTTAGACTCTCAGTTTGTTTAAACACATAATTGTTTTTAAAATTTGCTTTTTGCTCTGTTATTTTTATTCTGTTTACTGTTGTTTAGTCATAAAATCATGCAGTTTTATCTGTTGAGTCATCGCCTCACAGCACGTAAGTTGTATAGCTGAAATCAGATCTGCTCTGAATTGCCCAGTTCTTGTAAGTTTTGCCGAGTATAATAATGGACTTAAGCACCTGCGTTTTTGAGACGCGGACGGCAACCGGAAGTGAGCTGTTTTCCCTTTTAACTTGTCTTCACACAACCACATTTATATTGCTAAGTATCATTTCTCCATTACAAGTGATTAGTATAAAAATCTGGGAGATACCAGTGTCCTGGCACGCGAAATGTTCACTTCCGGTTACTCGACTCCTTCCACTGGCCGTCCACATTTTAAATTTGCACCAGCATATCTTTCTCGGGCGGGTTTTGTTTCCCAGAGTTGCGAAACAAAGCCGCGGTGTATGGAGTATTGATTTTTCTCTTCCCTTAGTAATACTGAAAAAGTTAACAATACAGTAAGTCCTTTGAAACTTGACCGTGTTGAGCTAAATGACATCAGATGGGACACTTCCTCGTTCAGTTAGTAGGAGCGGCGGTTTAATTCACCGCTCATCGACTCAGCCCGTGTAGTGGCAATGCAACATTGAACAAGTTGAATTTACAGCTAGTCCGTGACTCGAAAAAGACAACTTATACCTTCGTTTTGGGCACCCAGTTCAAACGCTTGTGATTTTACAATTAGTATTTATTTTTATATTGTTTAATTTCGAAATGGCACAATCTCTTCAAACACGAAATTTATCATGACGGGGTTGCATAAAAGGTTCATGACATCAAATAACCACTGTAACATTTAAAATCTGAACATACTTCGTAGGTTAAGGCAAATAAAGGGGGCAAGGATTTCTCTGTGGAAGAGTGCAATTGTGGTTTGAACTTCTATACATTCTTCGGTAAATTTTTGTCGGTTTGTATTTTTCAATAATGGAGTACGCGGTGTTTGCAGACAAATGTAAGGTGGAAAATTAAAAACACGATTACAAGCTTTTAAGCCTGGCTTTATCCCTCAGCTGTGAACAATGAGAGAATGAGAGGCTAGTAATATTCTTCTGTAAATTTTGTCGGTGCCCATTATAGAGTACGCAGTGTTTGCAGACAAATGTAATGCGGAAAATTCAAAAACACCGGATTGCACACCTTTGAACAAAGAAGGCTAGTAATTAGCTCCCTTTCTAAAACCTAACCACTCAAGCTTTGTATAGACATTCCAAATTTACAGCAGTTGTTTGACATCAAAACCTCATTCAATAAAAGTCTGTCACTCTTTGCAACATCCAAATTACGAATGTTAATAATCAAGAAGGCTCTAACCAGTTTTCTTGGCAATGTCGTGGAGAGTCATTTCTTGCTGTGAAAACCGTATCTGAGATTTCCTTTCCGTTTCAAAGAATATTCCAATATATAGTTGTTGTTTTGCCAAATGATCCTGCTTTTGGCGACAATTTCCTTGATAATATCCGCGATACCTTAAGAAAAAAACTCTTTACTATCAAAAGATTGGTTTGTATCGCATGATTTTTCAGATTTTTTGAAGGAGGGATAAGAAGATAAAAATCCGGCATGATTTTCATTTTCAAGCGAAAAGGTTTTGTACTGGTTGTGTACCGGAACATTCTGAAATCAATAAACTGTTGATAAAAAAGAGCCGAAGAAGTGAATGGACTTGCACATGAAATTAATTTTCTTTGGCAAATGGGAGGCATGTCACGTTCAATTTATATGATTAGTTGGATGACTTCAAAGCTGGTCTTTTGCTTCACTGAATAATAATACGAATGAAGCTAAAAAGCCATTTGCCACAGAACAAGTTTGTAATTTTCGTTTACCTGAGTGATAATCATAAAGTCCTGTCTCAACAAATGCATAAGTTTTACATGATAGAATGGGCCGCGATGGACACCTTTTTGACTATGGCGAACTCCATGAAAAGACGAGTTAGCCGGAAAGCCGCGGAAAGGAAAGTTGATAAAACACTTTAACTTACCAGAGCATTGAATACGCGGTTCCAAAGTTAATCTGTCTGTTTACTGTACCGTGTACTGAGCTCAATACATTGCGAGCTCTTATGAAAATTATGGAACCACAGATATAAATTTTAATATTCCCATCTCACATTGTTCTTTGTATCTGCCAGTAAACACACCATTTCCGCCTTTAAATCTCTTCAATCAAAGATTCAATCCTTTACGAAGAAGAAGATTTATTGCGGACATGTCAAGTTAAATCGCTGTTAGATATAATGCTTTATTTTCGGCCATTTGTTTTATTTTCCGCCATTTATTTTCCGCCAGGACTGTATGGTTATCACTCAGGTAAATGAAAATTACAAACTTGTTCTGTGGCAAATAGCTCTTTAGCTTCATTCGTATTATTATTCAGTGACGCAAATGATTACCGCTATTATTCAGTGAAGCAAAAAATTACCGCTATGATACACGAATAAGAAAATCAAATAAAAACAGAGTCACTTATCACTCACCGTGCTCAAAAGCGAGGATGATGTCTGTTTTCTTGAGGAAAATTCTTATGAAGCACCCGGCGTTTTCCCGAAATCAATGAGTTTCTCTATAGCATGTCACTCAAGCGGCTCGCCGGCTCGGTAGTGGTCTTCAAACGATGTCGCAAAGTGCCACGAGTGCTTAGGCCGTAAGTGACTAGAAACTGTAAAATGAAAGCTAAGAGTGCTTCGACCTACTCACTGAAACAAGCGCTTAGGCTTAATCAGTAAACGAGTGCAAAATTCTGCAGGCGATCTCATAACAAGCGTAGTAAACCAAACCGTAAATTGACAGCTAAAATTTTAAAAGAGTGCTTCGACCTAATCCGGCACTGAAACAAGCGCTTAGGCTTAATCAGTAAACGAGTGCTATATTCTTCAAACGATGTCGTAAAAAGTGTAGTTAACCGAACCTTAAAATAAAAAATCCCACAAGAATCCGAGCGGTATCCGGTCACTTCGTTCCATGGTCATGGTCAGGTTAGCCTTTTCGGTCGACGGTCGAGGAAGGAAGCGGGGACCCTCGCTCTATGAAGTTGAACTGGCTTATAAGACGTTAAAATGATCTCTAAACTAGATGAATTCAGGAAGATTTGGAAAAACGAGTTGCTAAAGGATGTAAGGAAGGAGATATCCCTGGCAATAGAACCGCTGAAGATAGAGCTAATGACTGCGAACAAGAAATTGAATGATTTGGAAACCTCTTGTAAGTTTCTTGGTGAAAAGTACGAAGCAATGATGACAAATATTCACGATTTAGAAACACAACAATCTCACATGAGCGTATCGATGGCGTGATTGCGGACGTCCATCGTGCAAGAAATGACATCATGATTTATGACAACCAGCTCCGCCTTGATGCGAGCGAACAATATGGCCGACTTGACACCCTCAAGATTCAAGGAATTCCAGCTATTGCTGACGATAACCCTACTCAGTTGGTATGGCTAAATCTCAATTGCGCACCGACTTCCGGTAAGGAATGGACAATCCAAGATTATTGTTAAATTCACTCGACAAACTACGAGGGACGAAGTCTACAAGAACCGCAAGAAACTGAAGTCGAAACGGACGAAAAATTTGTCATCTGTCTGAGCTCAACCGGAGACGTCGTCTGTTAACCACAATGCTGAGATTCACATAAATCTGATAAATGAAAGTTTGACCCTTTATAGGAACCGTTTATGTAGTAGAGTCTTAGAATTTAAGAGAAATCGACAGTACAAACTGTACAAATATCTTTGGACTAGCAACGGTAAGATCATGCTTCGCAAGTCTGACACCTCGATTCCCCAATGCTTTGAATGAAGAGGGTAGTTTCTAAAGAAACTGTGGTGCTCCGTCGGTGGGGAAGTAGTATACAAAAATTTGGTAATATCAACGGAGTTGATAATGTAAATTGGCCACCGTACAGAGATTCTGAAGATTTCAGAATTTCAGATTTCAGAATCTCTGTACGGTGGCCAATTTACATTATCAACTCCGTTGATATTACCAAATTTTTGTATACTCCCCAGTGCTTTGTTTCTTTCGAGAACTTCGATGACTACTTAGATCGCATATCACAAAACTCTTAGATGGCTGTCAATGAGGAAACTGTGAGTATTTTACCCTTTTCTTCTCTTTCTGATAGGGACTTTAACCATCTTCTTGGGAACTGGTTTGCTCCAAATCTCGACGAAATCAATGATCTATATACTGATTTACTCCCTAATCCTGACAAGACAGATGAATCCGACCCAGATTTAATGCTTGTTTCTCCTTGTTCAGAATATTATTCAATTAAGAAGCTGAATAATCTTCTGAAGAAATCTGGCTCTAAATTATGTATTTTCCCTGTATACTAGAAGTTTATCGAAGAAATTTTGGATCTGAGTCTATGGATTCGCAGCCTGATATATTAGGAATAATTGAAACTAAACTTAATGAATCTTCTGTTAACAACTTAGATTTGAAAAATTATAAGCTTTTCCGTACTGGGTCAAAAACAAATGTGGGTTTTGATATGGACCAAGTAGAGTCTACATGGTGTGAAATTGATAATGGAAAAAATAAGAAACCTACTGTAATCATGTGGTGTATATATAGGCACCCTAATAGTAATCTTCTAAATTTTACAGACCACTGAGTTAAAAAATATCATCAAATCTATTAATCCTGACAAGTGTAACTTTTTTTTTAATCGGTGATACCAATATTGACTTTATGAAAGTAAACTCTCATTGCCAGACTGAAGAATACTTAGATATCCTATTTTCACATGGTCTTTTACCAATAATTACTAAGCCAACCTGTATAACCAGCTATACTGCTACTCTTATTGACCATATTTACACCAACTCTTCTCATATTGTACCTGGTATGGCTACTGTTGATATTTCTGATCACTTGCCTATATTTTGCATTGTCAATTCTAATCCTGAGAGAGTTAAATTAAGGTCATATTATAGAGATTTCTCAAATTTAAATAATGAAACCTTTATACTTGACATTAATCAATTAGATTGGTCACTACTCCTCAATCCCTCTAAGTCTCTTCTAGTAATGAAAATTGATGCGATACACTTTGTAGTTAACAAACATGCTCCAATCAAGCTGGTCTCATATGCCAAACAAAAACAGCTGAATAAGCCATGCATCACTAAAGGTTTTCGTAAATCTATTAAATTAAAACAAAAGGTGCACCGTACACATTTTTTAAGCTATGATTTGAATTGCTGGTTTTCACTCACGTGATCAACAGCCATGTTTTTCAACGAAAACAAAAGGAAGCGTTTGCATAATAATAGAGTTAAATTCCCGGAGGATTTGGTCGGGGCACCAACATGGCCGCCTTTTCTTTGTTTAGGGCACCAACATGGCGGTCGTGACGTCATGTGAAAACCGAGAATAGAATTACTTCAAAATACTCCAACACAGATATATTCAAAATTTCAAGAATAACCCCAGTTTATAAAAATGGAAGCGTTTGTGAACCTGGGAATTACACGCAGATAGCTATTATCTCTTCTTTTAGTAAAGTTTTAGAAAAATTAGTGTATGATCGATTGGCTTCCTTTCTTGAAATACAAAGTATCTTAGTCGAATTTCAATTTGGGTTTAGAAAGGGTCACTCCACCGAGCATGCAATTCTAGAAACTATAGACAATTTTAAAACTGCTTTTGATCACAATATGCTAACATGTGGTATTTTCTTAGATTTCTCCAAGGCCTTTGACACTATTAACCACCAAATCTTTTCATCTAAAATGTTCAAATATGGTGTACGTGGAACCCCATTCACATGGTTTTCTAGTTATATCTCAGCGGATGTAAACAATATGTAAAAATTGGTAATGTTGAATTCTCTTTAAAACCTATTACATGTGGGGTCCCTCAAGGCTCAACTATTGGACCTTTACTCTTCCTATTATATATAAATGACCTACCTAACTCATCGTGTAAACTTAAGTTTAGAATTTTTGCTGATGATACAAATATTTCTTATTCCTCTAAAAATATTAAAGACTTGGAATCAACTATAAATGAATAACTTGTGAATGTTATAAGGTACTGTACTGTGAATAAGCTATCTATCAAGTTTAAAAAGACTTTCCATGAAGTAATCTCTATGTACTAAAGAAAATATGAACGACTGGCAAGCCGAATGGGGCTATCAAGCCCTATTTAGTTGCTGTCATAACAAAAAGGCTGGTGTTGCAATGCTATTCAATAATAACTTTAATTTTCAAATAATGAGAACGTTTTCGGATCCCGCGGGACGTTTTATAATTTGTGATTTTAAAACAAATGGAAAGTGTTTAACTTTAGCAAATGTTTATGCCCCGAATGAGGAGGATTAAAATTTCTTTAATTCCTTTTTTAGCCGTCACTTGTTGGATTTTAATTGTAAGGATATCATAATTGGTGGCGATTTTAATTTGGTACTTGATACTGGAAAAGACAAAAAAGGCGGCCTTTTCAGAACGCAACAAAATTCTCTAGACTTGATTAATGCCTTTTTGCGAAAATGGAGACCTTGTCGATATGTGGAGAGTGTTAAATCCTGATTCTGCGAGATTCAGGTGGCGGCAAAAAAGACCTGAGGTCCATTGTAGACTTGATTTTTTCCTTGTTAATCAGAGTATCTTTTGTAATACGAACAAACCCGATATTTTAACAGGGTATAAAACAGACCATTCTGTGATCACTCTACATTTTTCTGTGCATTCTAACAATAGAGGCAGAGGTTTTTGGAAGTTCAACACCTCTTTCTTAAATGATCCTGAATATATAAGCCTGATTCAATCAACAAATACAGGAAACACAAAATGAGTATGTGAATGATGATTATGTTAACCCTGACTTGATGTGGGAATGCTGAAACTGAAAGTTCGAGAAAGATCAATTAAGCAAGTGGCTAAAAGAAACAAAATGACATTGAACAGATGATTATAACTTTAGAAAAGCAGTTATCTTGCGTCTCACTAGATGACCCTCAAAAACAAAGCCTATGGACACAACTTGAAAGAAATAAACAAGAATTAGAAAGAATAGTTGAACATCAAACTAAAGGCGCAATCCTGCGATCAAAATCTCGATGGTATAATGAGGGTGAGAAAAATACCAAATATTTTTTTAATTTAGAAAAGAAATATTGTAAACAAGCTACGATTACTCAACTGAGAACAAATGAGCAAAAATATATATTTACGGATAAAGAGATCTTAAGCGAATGCGAAACGTTTTATAAAGATCTCATGATACTTCGAAAGCTGGCGAAGAGGACATTGTGGCTTTTCCCTTCCCACCCAGCCCGGAAGAAAAAAACTTTGACCTAAGAAGAACGAGCTTTTTGTGAAGGATTAATTAACGAAGAAGAGTGTTTAAAAGCTTTGAATAGTAGGCCTTCAAGTAAAACGCCTGGAACAGATGGATTGCCATACGAATTTATAAAGTTTTTTGGAGTGATGTAGGACCTTCCCGATTCTTAATTGATACTTTAGAATGGATTCTTATGAATCGGGAAGGCTCTCAATATCTCAAAGGCGCGGAATTATAAAGTTGATACCAAAAAAGGACTAGGATCTTAATTTTCTTAAAAGTTGGAGACCACTCTCGCTCTTAATCTGTGACTACAAGATTGCAACCAAAGCCATATTTAATCGTCTAAAGACAGTACTTCCTGCGCTTATTTCAAACGACCAAACTGGCTTCATAAATATAAAGGACAGATTTATAGGAGAAATATTCGTATACAATAGACAGTATCATTAAATATACAGCGGCTAAGCATATTCCCGGGCTTCTCCTCTTTCTTGATTTGGAGAAGGCTTTTGATAATTTAGAATGGTCTTTTTTGTATAAAACGGCTTCGACACTTTGATTTTAGACCAATTCTGATAAGCTGAAAAGTATTTTCCGCTGATATTGAAAGTTGCACTCTGAATAACGGTTGGACGAGCAATTTTTTTTCAGCTCAGTAGTAGAGGTGTAAGACAGGGCTGCCCTTTGTTTCCTTATCTGTTTGTCCTTACTGTAGAAATAATGGCTGAAGCATTTCGCAACAATGCTAGAGTTAAGGGCATAGTCATAAATGGCAAAGAAATCAAATTTAGTCAATACGCAGATGATACGATATTCGTGTTAACTCAGTGGCTCCGACGAATCTTTAAAAGAATTTCTTAATTTATTGGATACATTTGGTAAAGCATCTGGCCTCGGACTTAATTGTAGTAAGACGAAAGCTTTATGGATAGGCTCAAACGCAAGGTCGGATCTTAAAATTTGCCGTGAAAGAAATTTCAAATGGCCAAAAGAGAAGATTTTGTCTCCACTCCACAACAAAAAACAACACAGCATCGCTGAACCAAATAAGTTTATTTTGGGAGGGCCTGGCGAGAACCAACCCGAACACTATACAAGACTGAACATTTACCTAACAAACCCTTGAAAGGCAACCAAGGGTAAAGCTATCTTCACACGTACAAGTCACTTCATAGTACCAGTAGGGCTGGTAAGCCAAAACACTCAATATATGGCCTAATTCTACAAATAAGCAAACAGTCTAGGTACCAGTTAGGCTGGAGGACATCAGCTCCGCCATTATATTTGACTATAAGATAAACAGGCCATCCTGGCGTCCTACCCCAAATAAGCTCTGGTTAGAAGCTTTGTGCCAGTTAGGCTGGGGAACATCAACTCCGACATTAAATTAAACTATAATATAAACAGGCCATCTTGGCCTACATCCCCAGATAAGCTTTCCAGCTCTGTGCCAGTTAGGCTGCCAGTTAGGCGGGGGATCACCAACTCCTACGTACATTATAAATAAAATACAATATAGCTTAGAGTACAAATACAAGAATAAAACGGACAAAAGCCTTAAAACTAGCAGAGCTGAGCAACCACTAACAAAGAAAATGCGGTTCGAACGGAGGCCAGAAAAAACCTGCCAGAAAAAACCCCTGTGGGGAAAAAAGAAAATGTGCGGGAAATCTGGGTAGGAACCATGGCTCAAGCTCCAAGCGATTAGAAGCCCATCCTACGAAGGCTTTACAAGAATGAAATTAGAATAGCCGATTCAACCGGACTGGATGCATGATACCAGGAAAAGAAGGAACTAAGCAAAGAAAAAATTAAACGAAACGAAACGAAAGAACGCGGTTGGTTCTGAAGCCTAGATGACAGCCACGTGTTATACTCGGTACCGGTCTTATATACCCCTGAAACCCTACCCATGATACCCCGGCCTGTAACCCAGGCCCTTGTTGTATCTCGTGCCGACAAAATAGTTATTTCAGCCTTGTTCGCTTGCTCACCCGTCAGAAATAACATATTTTGTCTCCACTCCACAACAAAAAACAACACAGCATCGCTGAACCAAATAAGTTTATTTTGGGAGGGCCTGGCGAGAACAACCCCTATCTAGAGTGACAAAGAATTGGGCAAAAGGCAAGATAAATAGACACTATTAGCTTACATGGCTTAGAGCCCGAGGAATTTGGAAACAGAAAGCCTTTGATCAAGGTCGTCGTCAACATATGTGTCTTTGGCTTGCACGGACTTCCAGCGACCGTGTCGCTGAAACACTCTGTCACTGACACCACTGTTAGCTGCCATAGTCGCGCCACCCGAACGCAGAGAGTGCAGCCCGAACTTGGAAGGGTCGGCCCCAATGGCCTTCAAATCCCGCCTGGAAGCTTCCCTCATAGTACTGTAACTAATAGGCCTATCGGGGGCTATCAACTTACAAGAATCCTTTCCCTTGGAAATGGGTCTAAAAATCAGGTCCCTGGAATCTGGAGGAATTTGAAATTTCGAGAGATACCTTTTAAGGAGCTTGACAGGACACGCACCACTAGGAAGCTCGGAAATAACTACCTCGTCTCCTCGACGAAGCTGGTCGTTCTTACTTTTGGGGACTTTAATAACCACGAATCCCACATTAAAGAAAACGTCATTCCTCCTTATCCTGGAAACATCGTCGAACCTGAAGAAACCGGCAAATGACAAAATATACAAGGTAATATTGCGCAGCTCAACAGGGTTGTCAAGGTTAGAACGGCTAATAATGTCATGAATCACACTAGATGAAACGGGCTCCTTGCGGTTAACGATAGCAGTACCAAGAAGCCTTTTTGAAGCAGACCTGGTGGCCTCGACAATAGGGTTATCCGTGGGAGAAGGGATACCAGCCATACTATGAGCCCACTTTATGCCATAAGAGGCAGAATCAATTACACTAGGGGAATGGGATTGCCCGATAAGGTGTTGTAAGTACAAGAATGCAACATGAAAGGGTTTAGCGGGGAAAACATTCCCGTCAAACATACTTATGGCGAATTGCTTCCACTTGCGGTAAGCACGGTAGTACAGCAATGATGTACTGGTGGCCTTCGAGGACAGTACTGTCGTCTTCAGCCTGTCAGCTAACCCCTGCACGGGACCGTTAGGCAGAGCGTCCTGATCAAAGTCCCAAAAACCGGATTGGAAGATATCTAGAAGATACAAAAATAGGTGAGAAATACTGAGAAAAACCAATAGCAGAAATAATAGCAAACAGACAAGAGACGGGGAAAATGGCAGGAATAAACAAACATAAATGTAACGAATAAATAAAAGGAGCAGAAGAGAGGCCAAACGGAAGAACGCAAAATTGAAAATATCTGAACTTACCACTGCCAAAATCCCAAGCAAAAGCAAGGTATTGGCGGTGCTCCGGGAAAATTTCGATGTGATGATAACCCGATTTCGGGTCAAATTTAAATAAATAATAGCCCTTGTCAAAAATCTGAGTGGCTACGGACAAGTCTTAGCACTTGAACTTTCGTTTGTAAATAAAAGCGTTCACGTGTCTCAGATCTAAAATTAGTCTCTGTTTACCCGAACTGCGAGTAGAAACAGAGAGCGGATTAATAATGCCCAGCGCGCAAAAAATTTCCTCGACGAGGTTAAGCTTGAGTAGGTCATTAACAGCTTCAAACACAAAAGCACTGTTGTTACGTGCAGAGGCATTGTTAGTTTTGTAGAAAGGTGTGGGAAGATGAAAGAACGGAATCTTGTAGCCCTGGATAATGACATTCAGGATGAACTGAGAAACTTCTAATGAACGCCAAAAATCAATGCATTTTCGAAGTCTTCCACGGACTGAGGGCAGAGCAGGAGTATCAATATCAGCAGAACATAGGGGATCTTTAAACGAACTTAAAACTAGCGGGAAAACATTGGGAGAAGATGGGTCAGAACTGGAATCAGGCTGACAATCACTCAAAGCTTCCAAAATAAAATCATTACGATCAAAACAAGACAGGACTACACCTGATAAATCCTGCTCATCTAGTCACTTTGAAGTTGAAGAGATGGACTGTGTTGTCATCGCGGGGCAGCAGGCACGCCAATGGCCGGCCTATCCACAAGCGAAGCATGTGCCAATGTTAGGACGACGAGACGGGAAACCGGAATTGGTCGCGGCTGGCTGGAAGGACAGAGGTTGTGATTGGGAACTTGAAGACGAAACCGACCTGCTGAGCGGAGAAGATGTTTTAGTCGCAGCCATTGCTGAAGACTTCTTCTTCTTTCGAGAAAACGTGGCTGCACGGGCACGTCTCTCAGCACTGTGGATGCGTTTTTCGTCCTCTGAATCATCTCCTAGATCGTGTTGTTTGTATTCTTCGACCGTACTCCAACCGTATTCACACTTGTCGGCGAGAAGAATATGGTTCTGCCGTTCGACGAGCAATTTCTCACCTTCTTCGAGGTCAGACTTGACTTTCTCAAGGTTGGACTTCTCAGCGGCAGACTTGGCGCTGTCGAAGGTTTCCGCAAGCTTGAGATTGAACTTGAACTGGTCCTCGTTGGCTTTTCTTTTAAACTTATGCGGCTCTTGAAATTTCAGTTTCTTGATCTCTTTCATTTGCTGTTCTGTCGAAGTCTCGTTGGCACGCTTAATCTGACCTGCAGTGTCCTTGAGCAGCTCCTTAAAGGAGGCCATTAACTGATTGTTGTTGGCTCTAATTAGGTCGGACACTTCGTCTTTGGTAACCGACATTACGGCAAAAAGAAAAAATTAAACGAAACGAAACGAAAGAACGCGGTTGGTTCTGAAGCCTAGATGACAGCCACGTGTTATACTCGCTCTTATATACCCCTGAAACCCTACCCATGATACCCCGGCCTGTAACCCAGGCCCTTGTTGTATCTCGTGCCGACAAAATAGTTATTTCAGCCTTGTTCGCTTGCTCACCCGTCAGAAATAACATGTTAAGACCCTTGGTGTATGGCTCTCGACAAACCCAGCAACAACACTGTCCCAAAATTACAATGAAAAACTCGAAAGAGTAAAAGCGATACTGGGCCGTTGGAAGTTCCGTCGACTTAGCCTTTTAGGAAAAGTTGCTGTGTTGAAAAGTCTGCTAGCGTCGCAGCTAGTATATATTCTTTCTCCTCTAGAATCAAATTATAAGATTTTAAAAGAAATAAACTCAATCGATAAGGGAGATGAAATAAAAAGAAATGTTGTGATAAATGATCACTTAGAAGGAGGAGTCAAAACGATTGACATTTTCTCCTTCAATAAATTCTTAAAAGCCACCTGGATTAAAAAATACTTAGATGTTAACAATAAGGGCAGTTGGAAAACATTCTCTGATCTGGAATTTCATCAATTTGGTGGAGACTTCATATTATAAGGTAATCTTCATAAAAGTGACATCTTAAGTATGTCTAATTATATATCTTGTCCCTTTGTTAAAGAAATCTTAGAAATTTGGAGCGACCTTTTTTTACGAAAAGATAACAAGTGAAGAGGCTTTTTCAACGTTACCCTTGTGGCATAATTCTTTGATACTTATTGGAAATAAACCTGTTTTCTATATAAAGATTGGTATTTAAAAGGAATACCAAAGGGCAAACATTTATACAGTAATTCTGCCGACCTTCTTAGTTGGACTTACTTTCAAAATAAATATAACTTAAAAGTTCAGCTCTTCGCTTACTTTGGAATAGTCTCTGCTATCAATGGCCTGCGCTCGCAGACGTATTTCCGGTTGTAAGCAACAACCGGAAATACGTCTGCAAGCGCAGGCTATGCTATCAATCGCCTAAGTAAAAATAAGGATCTGCCAAAACATGATTAGCATATGGCAAGCTTATTTTATCTAAAAGCGAACAACCCCCCCTTTTTCAGCATAAATGCTCCAATGAAATTTATCTGCCACTAGACGAAAAGATTGACTGGAGGGCAGTGTATCGGCTAACTTTTCAGTGTACAAAAAGTTCAAAACTGATAACCTTAAATTATAAGTTTTTACATCGCCGTCTGGCGACTAATACGTTTTTAAAAAAGATAAGGGTTCTTGAAGATGATAAATGTACTTTCTGCGCGCCACTCCGAAGCAGAAAGCTTGTTACACTTCTTTTGGAAATATGAGATAACCCAGGATTTTTGAATTAGTGTTTTTTCGTGGCTTAAGTCCTGTCAAATAATTAACATTTTTTTCTCAAGTACATTCTGCTCTAGGTCTAAGGCCAGATCAGGAGACGCTGTATGGAAGTTACACGCTCCAGATGGGGTCCTGGCCAGATAGATAAAAAAACAACCTGCAAATAAATTTTTGCCTTTTGCTCGCCAAGCATTACATCTGGCTGTGCAAACATAAAACGAACAGTCCAAAATTAGTCGATTTCCTCTGTTACTTCAAGCATATCTACATAATCGAAAAAACGCAAGCAACCGTCTTAAAGAAATGGGAACCATTTGTACCTTTTTTCCTGACACCTTTTGTTTTCTCCTCTTTCTTGTGCTGCTAATTAAAATACTTATCCTAACCTCCAAATTTACGAAGATTTGCGGTTTGGGTGAACCTAGTTTCATCTTCCTTCCTCTTTCCTGACCATTAGCACTTCTGAGGTCCTAGTACTATGTGTAAGCGGTGCTTAGTGTTTTGTGTATTGTGTATTGTAAGTAGTGTAAATACCGTAGATCGATCGATACGAACTTCAAATCGATCTCCTACGGTTATCAAGTAGGCTTATACAAGTAAATTCGATCATGAAAGTTGATTATTTTGTGGAACAATCTGAATTGGACGAACTGACCATCAATAAGCGCCAGAAGTGTTGAGACACTTTTTCCTGTTAAGGAATCTTGGACACCCCCTACCCCCTAAATCTTTTCATTTAACCCCCTTCCCCCTTAACAATGTTGTTTTGTTTGGGGGGGGGAGTACAAATGGAAAATGTAACGTTCAAGTGATTTTTGCTTAATTGTAGTCTTCCCAGTTCAGTATCTCAACTACTTTTGTCGTTTATTGATGGAACGAAGTGACCGCAATTCATCCGAGTGTGTCAAAATATTATTACTACTTATTGCCTTGTTTATGTCCATTGCAAAATTCAAGCATTATTGCAATTTTTGAAAAGTCATCAGGGAATTGTTTTGGCTTAATGTTGTTGAGGATTTTGCTTTGCTAATGTATGCAACCACGAAAGCTCTCTTTGCTATTTTTGTTCACCTTAAAGCAAACACAAAAATCGTTAAAAAGTTTGGCCTTTTTTTCCCATACCGGATCCGGAATAATTAACGTCCATAAAACAAAAGAACAAAGCGGATTGTCGTTGTTTTAATAAACAAAGCTTAATCAGAATAACAATGGTTCCTTTGTCTTCCGCCTTTTTGGTCCGGTATATGAAAGTCTACGCAAGCGGTTCAGAGAGTAGTAACACGGGAATTTTTTGCCTTGACTGGAAAATTGCTCAAGAAAAAAAAGCACCTGTAGAAGGGTCTATACAAGTTATTGGACTGACATTATCAACAGAAGATATTAATACTCAAGGTAGTT
This sequence comes from Montipora capricornis, assembly GCF_036669925.1. Classification (NCBI taxonomy): domain Eukaryota; kingdom Metazoa; phylum Cnidaria; class Anthozoa; order Scleractinia; family Acroporidae; genus Montipora; species Montipora capricornis. The sequence goes on from NC_090894.1 coordinate 8,100,654, forward strand.
TTCGCTCTTCTTTATTATTATTAAGAAAAAGTCGTTTCAGTCGACCTTTTACGTATCTGTATAATAACTTCACTGTAAATAAACTTCAAAGGCCCATTTTTGTTCCCGGCGAATTGATCCGAATTGAAAGCAAGTTTTCAGAAATCGTCTTCTAAAGCAAAGTTCGTGGGTCAAGCCGACGCGAATCACGGACTAGCTTGCACGCAGGTCAAGTGCTCCCTCTCGAATGGCACGTGATCTACAGCTAACCCCACTCCTCAAGCTGTTGATCGCGCGCCATTCAAGGCGGAGAACCTGTGTGCAGGCTAACAAACGAGGTTCTACGCGTTTGTGCTGTTCAGATTCCCACAAAAGTGTTTTAAGAAAGAAAGCTGTCTTTTTCTTAATCAAATCGTGCCATTCACTTGAACAAAAAAAGCTTTTGTTTTAGTTTGTTGGGAAACAAGGAGTGGCGTCATTGATATCATCTCCGTAAGAACTATGAGGAGAGCCGTCAATTCTCGTAGCAATGAGATTCCGGCACCGACGAGAATACAAAGAAAATGGTAAATATTTAACAGAAATTAAACGTAGCTTGCGAGAAGGCTTTCTGTTCGCGGAGCGAGCGAGAAAGATGAGGGACACGAAGAGAGAGCCATCCTGTTCGCAGGGTAAGTTATTAAACGAAGGAAAGGATATATTTATCAATGATGACGCGGGGATTAAGAAGAAGAGCGATGCCAACATAAATACATCACTTATTCCGTTTACCGGGATTAACATTGACATCCGCCTTCGATTCCTTTCGCGAGAAAAGCAAGAAGCAAGAAGAAGCTGCTATTTTTGCCCGTATTTGACCATATCTGGGCATGACAATGTGCCGTGAGACCAAAGCTATTATAGGCCGCTACGATTTAATAAACTTTGTTACGTTCTATCGTGGTTCATATAGATGGAGTGGTTATGAAACCCCGAAAACTTCAAAAGAAAAAACAGTACTGTCCCACTTCCTGTTAACTTGACCTTGACCATGCACAATCTTTTGTCCTCGGTTCATAACTGAGTTTTGGATAAATTAATCGAAACTTTTGATTGGCTGTCTTGTTGGAAAAGGGTGTAGCTTTTGCATGGTCAGGCCAAAACAGCGGACAAAAACCAAAGACAAAGAAAATGTCGAGTTTCATAACCATCTCCATATATTAAGTATATGGTTTTATTAATTTAACTATAAAATAATTGCGATAAAATATATTTAAAATCGTAAATGGCAAAAAAGACTAAAAACTTTGTATAAAAACGAAGACGTTACGACGTTGTTAAGTCAATCTTCAAATGAAAATTACAATATATAAATACTAAAAGAACAATAGCTGATAAGAAGGTATAGCAAAAGAAAGGAACAATGAAAATGAAACAAGACGTTGGGCACGTACGGAGTCCGTATGGATATTTAAATTAAGCTTGAGACTCTTAATAACGAGTATTTCATAGACTAAGCAATCAAATTTGCCCTGGCACTTTCATAAGACTTGAAATTGGTTTTCTTCGAATTCCAAAAGAAAACCAGTTTCCCCGAGTTTTTCGGTTGAGCATTTTATGGTTTGATAATAACTCTGGACAAGACAATTGCAATTTTTCGTAATTAGGTTATTTTTGTTGTTGCAACAATTACATCAAAGTTAACACACAGGACCTGGCAAAGCAAACAGTTTGACAGCTCAAAATCTGAGAATTGCACGACTGAGTACATGTCCTGACCTTATCAGTGCATTTCATTTCACAACCTCCGCCGTGGCAAATTTGTGTGCAGATTGCAGCATTGCATTCCATATTGCAATTGGCTCCCTCGCAATATTGCAAGCAATGATTGGAGGTGCAAACCATTGAATTGCAGGCTCCTTTATGGCATGTCTGCGTGCATTTGTTAGATGTTATGCAGTTCATCGTACGGCAATCTCCCTGTCTGCAGATTTGATGAGTGCCATGATAGAAAAAGCCAAAGTGAGCCCAGCCGAGAAAAGCGCAACTTCGCTTTGATGGACAATCTTGATTGCATTTGCGCGTTGACGTGGAACATCGAACGGTTCTCAAGATTCCTTCAAGTCGTCGAGCACTGTCGGAAATGACGCAATGACCTTGATCGCAGTAATGTTTGCATCGTTTTGCATTACAGCCGAGGATACAGTCCCCAGAAGGGCACCACTGCGAACATCCTTTCACTGTTGACAAGCAATTCATGCTGCAATTTCCTCCTCTGCACATTTGCAGGCATTCATCCGCCTCACATTCCATGTCGCATCTTCCAGCCACGCATTCTTGAATGCAAAATTTTGAGTTACAAAAAAACTTCTTGCATGAGCCACCAATGCACACTTGAGTGCATTTTAGAGGTGCTCTGCATTCAAATTTGCAATTTCCCCCAGGGCAAAGTTGAAGCAAGGAACCATGCGACACATATCTGTTACGCTTAATGTCACAGTTTCCCTCGGGACAACTTTGAACGCACGTGTGCTCATCGCTTTCGTTGTTACAGTTCAAGAATCTAGGCCCAAGTTGTGTTGCTTCCAGATGCTTGTCAGCTGCTATCGTGTATATGCAATGCCCTCCCTTGCAAGAACGCTTGCATGTCTTAGCGTTGCAAATCATGGTACACTTTCCACCCTCACAACTCTGTTGACACAGCTTAATTCCTGGAGGACAATGCATGATGCATTTTCCCATCTTGCACCTTTGAGTGCATGTCTCAGTGCCTCCCGAGCAAGCCATGGTACAGCCACCGGAATTGCAATTCTGCTCGCACTGCTTCCCGACACAATCCATTGCCTGACAGTTTCCCCTAATGCAAGTCTGATTGCAATATTCAGAATCGCAAAGCATCTTCTTACAGAGGCCAGCGAAGCATTGCTGTACACACGAGAATAGCGCATTACAATGCAACCTACAGCTAGCACTGTTGCAAGTTTGTTGACAAACGTGATATCGCAGGTTGTGGACGCATATGACATCGTGGACACCAGTTGCTCGGTATTGGTGACAAGCATTTTTGTAGATCAAGTTGCACTGAGTTGGTGAGAACGGTCCAAGCTCACCGTGACGGTCAGCAAGAATCAGGGCCACGAGAAGACAAGCCGTTAATACAGGGAAATACATAACGTTCTGAAAATAAGTAAATGTACCCGGTCAGTGAACTCCTACAGGACAGTAAGGGATAGTATTACAAGTTTGTTGTTAGCCTGATGGGAGTTCATTATTGCCTTAGTTCGTTCCAAATCATAGGTTATCACTCTGTCAATTAACATATAGTTTTCAGAGTAAATGGTCATTGCTAAAAAAAAAGTACTCAGCTTTATCCTCAAGAACCTGTGTACCTTGACCGACGATTACAATTGGTTGATGGATCCTAGCAAAGTAACACTCGAGGGACAAGTGTGAATCGTTCCCAACGTCCATGAATCTGTGCCAAAATTCATATCAGAGCGTGGGATGTATTTATATCGCTATCTTCCGGAAAAATAACAGATTTATTTTCCAATATTGTGTTTCACCCGTTATCTCCCGCGGCTTCGGTGTTTTTTATTTTTCTTATCCAGACATGTGCGAGCTCATCTCTTTCCCATTTTTGTTTTTGCTTTTTTTTTTCTGCTTCTTTTGTTTTGCTTTCATCCATTTTAAGGCTTGGTGACCTTGCTTGCATAACCGATCCGAGCATAGGTATTGACATTCGAAATGTTAGAAATTCGAGATTGGAAAATTTTCTCTTTTTGAATCCTTTTGATTTAAGCGCGATTGAGGAGATTAAGAATAATTAATTTTTAAGAAATCTTAATTGCAAGTCGTAAATGACATCGTCCGTAACTTGACCGCTTGATGGCTTGAGAGATACACCATCTGAGGCCCAATAAAGGTCTCATTTTTTTTTCAAGAAAACTCATCTGATGAGAAAATGATGCACTGTCAAGTCCATGAATGAGATTTGTAATGCATCATACTGTTCTTCTTGGAGATGGCTGGAGGGAACTTAGTGTGCACGGCTTGTCAATAACGGGTGGGTCTGCACGTTCCCTTTTATTTCATGCAGCTTATCTCTTGATGGGGTCTTCCTGAATTATATGTTATGACAGCTATTTGCTAGATTGATGTCAACCCCTGTCAAGTATTTGTTAATTGATCAGTTGGTAACACACGTAGCAAAGGGACAAAGCTAACGGACGAACAAAGATGCATGTAAGATACACTCTAGGTGACGGAGAGTTGTCGCGAAATTGTCAATTGATTTTGCGATAAGGTTTTTTGTCAATTTCGATGGCTGATCGTAATTTCAGTTCCCTATTATGGAATATCTTTAGAGAGATAAACTTTATCTTTATGTTTCCGTGGGATAATTATTTAACGTGCTTTTTCTCGAGTATCTCGGTTTAATTATGACACTCCATAAATAACTACTTTTATCTTGAGGCAGACTTGTAGTGATGACTTACGAGTATTTAGCAGTCACGAAACCATATAACTCAAGGAGGACAGTAGGCCATTTCCGAGTTCACGTCTACCCCCTCTTCAAAGCGAGTTTCTAACTGCGAAGTTTTCCTCATGAAATTTCATTCGTATGTAAAGTAGCATGAACTCGGAAATGGGTTATTAAAATCGTTAAAATCCGTTAAAATACATCGGCTACTTAAAAAAATTTAAATATTTTTTTTATTGGTGGAAGTGGCCGACAATAACGGGAAGTAAAAGGGAGTTCAATAAGAAACGACGACGCATACAGAAACAAAATGTTACTTCACGCTTTCATAAAAATTTTGCGTTTATTCCATTTTGTTCAAGTTGCACTTACAATATGGGCGAAATATTCTGTAACTTGGTGCAAGCGGTCCAGATAAAGATAGAGAATGAACGATTCACTTTTGTATCAGTCACGTTGTCGTCAAAACTTGGTGTGATTTCACGGCATTGTTATGCAAAGGACCGCAAAAATACAAAACCATGTGCAGCAGGATTACTTCGTCATTTCTTCTTAAAATCCCTAATTTAAAGCAGGTGTCTGCAATGTTGAAGGGCGCAAATGAGGGCACAAACCCTCATTTTGCATCTTACTCGTGGTCAAGGTATAGCTGGTATTTGCAGTATGTTGAATACTAAAACGGGTGGATCATTTGTATCGATCCACATTTCTAGTTCCTAACTCACTACTTATTTTCCAGTTTTAATTGCGCCCCCTTCTCAAGAGTGTGTCATTTTCCGGAAGAATAGTCAAAAACTAAACGGAGCTTTTGTGGTAGACTAGAATGCGATACTCAAAATTGATTGCATGCACGCATACAAAGAGTTTCGGACCGTGATTGGATAAATTGAACGGGACAAAGAGTTAAAAACGAGGATTAGGGACGAGGGATGTGAAAGAAGCACTGCAAGCAGTTTAGGTCGGGCCTTTCGTGAAATGATTTAGTATTTCATTTGTGTTTATGTAATAAATATAAACATTCGCTGCGCTCACTTTTCAACACTCGAAGAGAAATTTAACCGCATTAACTTTTGTTAAAAACTCTCTCACTTTCGCAGCTTGTCTTTCGTTCAACTTAATTTGTCCTAAATTCAGGTCCCTGCAGACTAGTTGCCGCCCTTGCGGTGAGGACTGTATGAGGTTCGGGTAGGTTTTGCGTAGGTGAACGCAAAACAATTTCAGAGTGGAATAGACTTACCTGAGTACAATCTGTAAGAGTCAGACACTGTCTTCAAACAAGTCTGGGTGAAAAAGCATCTTCTGCATGCGTGCTTTAACAAGGCGTCTTCACTGGCATTCACCCCTTGCTAGGCTAAAGCAATTTTTAAGTGTTCTAGAAGTTTCACTCTCTAGGTTTGTTAACAAAGAGACAAACAACATAATACTGTTTACAAAAACAACAACGTTAATGGTTCTATAAAATAAAAAGATGGGATATATTTGTTTTCCAATTATTGTTTTTGTTGTTGAAATGTCCTATCTACTGGAACAAAAGAATCCTCTGTTTCGGAAGCCAATGAGGATCTCACATTTGCAACAAATGACGTCATCTGTATCTTTCCAACAACTGACCGGTGTTCTCGGTGACAGTAATAAGCTATGAAAAAATATTTAAGTTGTTATCATTTGATCATGGCCAAATTTGAGAAGCCTCATTCTCCAAGGGACCGTATGAGATTACTGTTTTTTGCAGATCTAACACAAACGTTAACTTTCCTCAAGGATTCGCACAAGCACAAGGCAATAGGGATATAAACTCAAGTCCTATGAACAGACTTTCTTCTGCGTACAGCCCACAGCTGCTAAATCGCTTTTTAATTTTGCGCTGCTTTAGAATTTGTTGATTCCGGCTTCAACTTCTTTTGGAGCACTTTCGCTTTTGATCTGTCAAAAACTGAGCAATACCACAAACGTAGATTTCGGAAAGATTTTCCTTCCCTGTTTTCTCAGTGGTCATACTGAGTCCATTCCGTGTGAAAATAAAAGGTGTTTGTTCCTTCAAAGAATGAAAGAGCTATCCCGACCATCGTTAAAAGAGCGGCCCCTTTGAACTAAGGTAGCTAATTAATATACATTTGTGAAGTTGACATTTATAGAGGAAGCATGACTGTATCCGAAGTTGAGTTCCCTAGGGCTGGAGAGACAGTGTCAAAAATTGCATCATTTGGAAAATCAATAATAACCGATTCACTCCGTGACTTGAAACACGCCATTTTGATTGTGTGTCACAATTTTGTTTTAGGGTATTCTGGTCAAGTTTATCATGATAAAGTTTGAGTCGGTCGGTTGGAATAAAAAACAAACAAATTAAACGAATAAAAAGAAAACCAGCAGCAATCCTTTGTGTGAGGCTTTTATTTTTGGAGACAGATGTGAGTATCCAAAATCGTTATGTTAATGTGTCGATCAGGAATCATGGTGCCGCTGCCGGAAACAAACCTGTAAGTTTCAAGCTGCAGAAATAGTCGAGTGGCACGGGCAGAAGACAGTAAAAACCGAGAGCAAAAGGGACGACCAACTCGACTCTGTTCTTTTGCCCTTACGAAGTTCGAAAATATCTTTTTTTTAAGACACCATTTCCCTTAGATTGCCGCATTAATCAAGGAGTAAGTCATATATATTGAAATATAGAGCATCTATGGGCATAGCACGATACTTAAAAACTGTCTCTAACACGTTGTCCTGTTCTCAAATGGGATTTAAAATCGCTCGCCAAAGTAAACATCCACACACATATCTTGTTTGTATTGCATCAAGGTGTTGCTTCCATTAGATTTTAAGCAGTTTCATGCAATAACTGATTTCAAGTTTCGTGATTTCCTTAATTGAAAGAAATGATGCAAATGTATTCAATGAATTTAATTCGACGTATTCGTTGCTTGATGGTGACTGATCATATATATGGAAGCCTTCACTCCCAACTGATCGAAATTTGCTTCTTCTTTAGCATATGCTTAACTTTCTTTCTTTGAGTAATATTTGTGTTACATTTCGCTCTTCCTCCTGCAAACGTCCCTTGTTCCACAAGAGTCATTTCATAGTGACTTTGGAGTGATTGGTTAGGAGACGCCAACGCTTATTTCCCTTTCGTAAACGGTCGTTACCATTTGAAACAGTCGTTGCCATTTCTCAGAACGGTCGTTGCCATTTGAAACGGTCGATGCCATTTTTTAGCTCTGAATTACATTCATTAGGTCTAAGAACTCAAAAGGTTGCGGTTATACTTGGAGTTGTGTCTCGCTGGTCATATGAGTTAGGGTTCGGGTTATGGTTCTGTTTAGGGTGAGGGCTAAGAGCCCGAGTTCGAGTCTTGAAATTTTCGGACTCTTTTTCCCCTCCAGTTTTTCTTTTATAAATGTTTTTTTTTCCTTTTTTGTCTTAATTTTTGTAAATATTTTTCTAAGTTTGTTTCTTTTAATTTTCTTTGAAGTGAAGTGTGTAATCGACCGTTATAAATGGCATCAACCGTTTCAAATGGCAACGACCGTTCTGAGAAATAGCAACGACCGTTTCAAATGGCAAGGACCGTTTACGAAAGGGAAATTTGCGACGCCAACCCTTGTCAGGTTTCAGAAGAAATGGTGTCTTCCTCCATACGGTTGAGCCGATAGTCGTGCAGACAAGCTCCCGCGATGGTCATTTGTCAAAGGGACAAAATCCAGTCTGTTCGCTGAACTCACGACGAAAGGACACCATGTACATAGCCTGCATGACAGGCGCTTTATGAGCCAATCGGGGCGAACCCGATATTTCGCGCGGAGCCGACACGAGCGCTTGGCTCATAAAGCGCCTGTCATGCAGGCTACCATGTACACCACTACTCGAACCCATTCCCCTTTATTGCTCGGTTAGTGACCACTTTTCCCTTCTTTCCGGGCAGAAGCGAACAAAAAAGGGAATTTTCAATCAAAAAGTGCTAAAAACAACACGATGTATTTAAGATGATTTCGGAAGTTAAATAAAGTGGAAAAGTGAGTTAAGGTGACAGGCACTTCATTTCTTAATTATTTTCAGTTGTCAGGACAGTACAGACAAAGTTTTGAACAACGAAACACAATGTACTGCGAGGCGGGAAAAACACGCACACAACCGAGACTGTGACGTCAGAATAATTAACAGTACTTGTGTGTAACCGTTATAAACTAGTGACAATGTGAATTCCAACAAGCTTAAAGGGAGAGTTTCACGTCTCTGTGCATGGGCAACAGTTTGTTTAATTCCATTGTTATTGAAACAATCGAAAGCACTGATGCAGAAAACGGAAACAATGCCATAGAAGTGGAATTATTAGTTGGAATTACTTTTGCAATCATTTCCTTTGGGTTATGTACCTACTGCATGCGAACAGATAACTCGTGCGTAGAATAAAATGTTCGACAGCACAATAGATTCGATGGTCAAAACTAAATTTGGTATTTTCTGTGTAAACCCGTAGTATCTTCCACCAAATTTGGGCCCCAGTCATTCGGTGTATTTGCTTTTAATACTCTTTGTGATTAATGAACATCATCTGGTTCAGTAAAAAATCGTAAAATTTAAAACTACTAAGGCCAAAGCTTGAATATGCGCAAAACCGTGAAACTGTCCCTTTAAGCTGCTGGACGTCTGTGGATCAGACTTGGGATGGAGTATTTGGTACAGGTAGAAGCTAATTCATAAACACCTATGATGCTAAGAGCCTTCTTTCGGATGCTCCCAAGGAAGCTGCCTGTGTGTGGAGGGTGAGGTGATCTCCACCTGATGATCCTCGGGGTCCCTGAGCTGATTGGATTAAGAACTGCAGGGTAGCTTGGCGACTAATTGACAAATTTACCTCCAATCAGAGCAGGAGATCATCATTAGGAGCTAACAACCAGCTTTGATTACTCGTTTTCCACACCTGGGGCCCGTTTCTCGAAAGTCCCGAAACTTTCGGGCCCGAAAAGCCATTTGTGAAAACTGCCAACCGTTTGTTTTGGAAAGCCGATCTTTTGACATGTTTTCAAGGTGACAAAAAGCAAAATTACTGAAATTCTATCCGTTCTTGAGATACAAAGGAAACTGTGACAACCGAAATGGCCTGCAAAGTTTCAGGACCGTTCAAGGAACGGGCCACTTCGCCATCAGGACCCAGTTGTTCGAAGGATGGATAGTGCTATCCACTGGATAAATCACTATCGTGACACTTGTCAGATAAACGTCTAGGAATCCAACGATAATCAACGACTTCAGACACAATAGCAGTTACTCCGTTTGTCGTCAAGATCCGTGTAGACATTGACCGGTTATGAAACAGACGGGGATGCTCGTCGTCTCGCTTAGGGGTGTAAATTTTGGATTTGGGTCTCGCTTAGGGTCATCCGGGCAAAGCGCCAATATTGTAAGCCGCCAAGGTCTCGTTTAGGGTTCCGCGAAGAAACACAGAATTACGCGAAGAGAAACAGAAGTCAAATTTTCTTTTTAACTTGTTTTCAGCGGTCAAGATTTCCTTAAGCCACGCCCAGATTGGTCTCCTTTAGGGGTGGCGAAAAGCTTGAGCCACGCCCAGATGGTCTCCTTTAGGGGTTAAATTCAAAATTTCCGACGAGCATCCCCGTCTGTTCCATATGGGAGCCCCCCCCCGGGGGGATTGACGTAACCTTAAAGGAATTTTTAATTTAAGTGTTCAGTCGTTCTAGCGCTGAAGCACTAACACAAATCAAGTCAAATGTTGAATAGCCTCTTGTTAAAGCTTACCGACAATCAATCACAATGTAACACAGTATGATAAAATTAGGACTTTGGTTAAAGTTCTCAGAGTCAGTGCGCCTGTGGTATGTGAGCGAATACGCAAGAATTAAACGGCTAATTAAGGACGCTTTGCCTGAACGGGGAAATTGACTCTACAAATTAACTCTCAAATTAATACACTTCGAGGATGACATATACTCCTCCTGAAGAATGCGATTGATTATCATGCAAGTATTCCTCCAAATTTGTTGCATTTCTTGGCAAACCGTCGCGTCTTGCCGGCCAGTTCTGACAAAAGGAAAGGGAAAGTGCCAAAAGACTCTTTCGCGTCTGTTGATCGAGTCCGATCACTTAGGCCCTAAAACTATCCCTAGTGAACGGGGCAAGGTTTTCAAAAATAAGGGGCAAGGAAAGGAAACTAGTTGAAGTCAAGCGGAATGTCCAGGTTCCACAAATGATAGGAACGTGTAAAAAGGTGAAAAACGAATCCATCTTATTGGGTAAAAATAACAAACAAACAGCGGTTATAAACATAACGAGACAACGCATGTTGTAAAACTTTTTATGAACTTGACGTTTACGTTTATAACCGCAGTTTGTGTGTTATTTTTACTCAAGTTGAAATGGCCGAAGAATAAGATCATCTTATTGGCTTTTTGAAAAGGATGCTTGCAAGATTCAAACAGTTCCACTAGTTTATTCACATAAAAAACAACATGAAAAACTTGCCAGAAAATGCATTAAAATTTCAAATTTAGCGGGCTGTACTGTTGCATACCACCCGCTAAATTAACTAATCACAGCGTGCGTACTATCTAATAGATAGTTGTATCCGGACGCCATGTTGGAGGAGTGAAACAAAGAAACAGCGGCCGTTTTGGAGGAGTCAAATATTCTTTTAGGAATTGAACTCCACCTTTATGCAAATTCTTCCTTTTGTTTTAGTATGCAAATATTGATGCTGGTCACATGAACGAAAACTCTATAAGCTTCAGTTTACAAAATTGTTGATGCTATCCCATCAGGCTTTCATATCTTAGATGTATACGACTCTTTTTAGCTAACGTTCTGATCCGGCCCTTTCTCCTTATGATCGACGAAAACCCGCAATCGTCATCCCGGCCGGGACTGACAGGTTGCTCACCCGATTTTTTCGGCCTAACATGCTGGCAACGGCCAATCTGAAACGCCTGTACTTAATCGAATATATAACGGGATTACAGCAACTATTTACAAATCCAACAAGCATTGCCAAAATGCCAAATGGACCATTGATCTTTTTCCCACTACCAATTTCAATAAAAAGCATAATACAAAACGGTGACCAGCATACAAGATAGGCCAATGTTACTACCAACAACGTTGCCACTCCCTTGTTGCAGCTCAGTTTATGGGCCATTTTACCATGCTTAGAGTTCGTATTGTTAAAATTCATGTTGAAATCTTTGTCTTTTGTTTGCTGAAGATCTTTTAACTCTTTTTGAATTCGCTGAACCTGTTTTCGGATAACTAGACCGATTTTGAAATAGATATATACCATTGAAATCAAAGCGATGCCGTACGTCCCTGAGACAACGGAGATCGCAAATGCAAAATTCAAACTGTTCTTAGACCAGTCCTCCGCCTTACAGGTTCCAATGTAACTAATAAAACACTCATATGAACTAACTCCAAATAACGGCAAACAGGCCCACACGGCCGAATAACTCCACAAGATCAAGCATAGTATAAGAGCTCTTGACTTTGTCATCTCCAGTGGATACCGAAGTGGCCTAGCTATTGCCATATAACGGTCAATAGATAACATCATGAGATGCATTATGGACGAAATACAGAATAGAAAGTTGCCAAATCCATTGAACTTGCCCCAAATGTTCCCGCACCTCCACGAGCCAGTGTTCACAGTGTCCAATGCACAAGGCATGACTAAAATAGCAACCAGAAGATCCGCAATGGATAGAGACACAAGGAAGTAGGAGTTGACAATATTTTTTAGGACGCTAGAATGACTTTGAACAGCGATGACTGCGATATTTCCAATGATGGTTAATACGAGAATTATGGTCATAACAACCATGGTGAAAATTTTCCAGCCCAGGGAAATATCTACAAGCTTAACGTCGTCCATGATCCGAGAAGTTCCTTGCGTCGACGAAGCGGTTTTGTTCATGACCTTGTATTTAAGAAGGAGAATCTGATGTGATAAAAGAAATTAGTGCAAATTAATTGACTGATATTCGTCTTAAGTAATTACGTCAGTAAGCATAGACCCCGGATTTCAATCGTGATTCCTTTCAGTTTAAATAACTACCCTTGCGGATTTCTGGGAAAATCTTACCGTACTTTCAATTGTATCGCATGTAACCGGAATAGTGAGATCTCACTTCTCCTGAACGCTTGAGATCTGTTTTTTAGATTAAGCGCGGATTTTCTGTCGCTTTGCGTTATGATTGGCTAAGGCGTTTGTTGAAATTGGACAATCAGCAATACTTCGGTTTTGAATATCGGCGCTCAATTAAACCCTCTCAAATTTTTTGAGGACTAAATTTCATAAACGTATTATGCGCCGATCCAATCGACTGGCCGTCCACATTTTGAATTAGCACCAGCATATCTTTCTCGGGCGAATTTTGTTTCCCAGAGTTGCGAAACAAAGCCGCGGTGTACGGAGTATTGATTTTTCTCTTCCCTCGTTCAGTTAGTACATATAGGAGCCGCGGTTTCACTCATCGACTCAGCGCATGTGGTAGCAATGCAGATAGTCCGTGACTTGAAAAAGACAATTTAAACCTTATTTTTTGGGCATACCGTTCAAACGCTTGTGATTTCACAGTTCATTTATTTTTTGATTTTTATTATTTCCAAATGGCACAATCTCTTTAAACACGAAGTTAATACAGGGTTACATAAAAGGTTCATGATATCAAATAACCACTGTAACATTTAAAATCTGCACATACCTCGTAAAGTTAATGGAAATAAAGGGGGCAAGGATTCCTCTGTGGAAAGTGAAATTGCGGTTTGAACTTTCTATACATTCTTCGGTAAATTTTTGTTGATGTGTATAATGGAGCACGAGGTGTTTGCCGACAAATGCAAAGCGGAAAATTAAAAAACACGATTACAAGCTTTTAAGCCTGGCTTTATCCCTCAGCTTTGGACAATGAAAGGCTAGTAATATTCTTCTGCCGGTAATAGAGTACGCAGTGTTTGCAGACAAATGCAAAGCGGAAAATTTAAAAACACCGGATTACACGCTTGTAAACCTGGCTTAATTCCTCAACTTTGTACAAAGAAGGCTAGTAATTAGCTCCATTTCTAGAACCTAACCACCCAAGCTTTGTATAGAGATTCCAAATATTACAGCAGTTGTTTGACATCACAACCTCATTCAATAAAAGTCGGTCGCTCTTTGAAACATCCAAATTACGAACGTTAATAATCAAAAAAGCTCTAATCAATTTTCTTGGCAATGTCGTGGAGAGTATGTATTAAACTTCTCGGCTCTGAAAACCGCCTGAGATTTTCCTTTTCATTTCAAAGAATATTCCTATCCTTATTGTTTTGCCAAATGATCCTGCTTTTGACGACAATTTCCTTGATAATATCCTTGATACCATTAGAAAAAAACTCTTGATCGTCAAAAGATTGGTTTGTATCGCATGACTTTTCAAATTTTCTGACAAAGGGATAAGAAGGTAAAAATTGTGATTTTCATTTTCAAGCGAAAAGGTTTTATTGTTTACAGCGGGTTCATTCAGTGTACCAGAACATTCTCGAATCAATAAACTGTTGATAAGAAAGAACCCGCAAGAAGTGAATGGACTTGCACATGAAATTAATTCTCTTTGGCAACATAGTTAGTCGAGTAACTATGTTGGCAAATAGTAAAATATATATCTGTGGTTCCATTACACTAATTTTCATACGGAGCTATTGTAGCGATGTATTGAGCTCAGTACATGGTACGGTAAATTTTATAGAAAAACTTTGGAAGGGCGTATTCAATGCTCTGGTGAGTGAAAGTGTTTTTTCTATTTTCCTTTCCGCGGCTTTCCGCTAACCTCTTTTCATGGAACTTACCGTATCAATAACGTGCCGGTCCATTGCGGCTAATTCCATAAAACTCATGCATTTGTTAAGACTATGATTATCTCTCAGGTAAATGGCAAATAGCTTTAGTTTCATTCGTATTTCTGATTATTTGAAGCAAAAGATCACCTTTGAAGTCATCCAATTAATACATATAAATTGAACGCGATACGCCTACTATTTTCATCTCACGTTGTTCTTTGTATCTGCCAATAAACAGCCATTTCCACTTTTGAATCTCGTCAATCAAGATTCAGTCCTTTACGAATAAGAAGATTTATTGCGGACATGTCAAGTCAAATCGCTGTCAGATATGATGCTTTATTTCCCGCCAGTTGTTTTAGTGAAAATTATGGCTATATGTTATACACAAATGAGAAAAATCAATTTAAGAAAAAAATCATTTATCACTCACCGTGTCCATAAGCGAGAGGGATGTCTGTTTTCTTGTGGAAAAGTCTTATGAAACACCCGGCGTTTCCCGAAATTATCACTGATCCAGTAATTTTCTCTTTGATACAAAAAAATCCCACAAGACTCCAAGCGTATCTCAGGCAGTAATTGCCATTGCAAAAGTCAAGCCTTATCGCAATTTTTAAAAAGTCACCAGTGCATTGTTTTGGCTTATTGTTGTTGAGGATTTTGCTTACGGTTAATGTATACAACCACGAAAGCTCTCTTTGCTACTTTTGTTCGCCTTAAAGCAAAAATAACTTGAAGCCTTAAAAAGTTCAGAGATTAGGGGT